>NW_027100996.1:12500-25000 GCF_029633855.1 Hoplias malabaricus
TTTATGGCCGATGTCTCCACACTCAAAACAGCGGAGTTTTTCCGTACTCGCGAACACTATGTATGAGCCCTCCTCGTATCTAACTCTAAAACTTAAGTTTAAAGTCTGATCTCGGTTGTTTAAAACAAATGAAAACCTGTCTCCTAAAAGACATGACATGTTTAATTAGCGGATTTTTAAAACCGATCGGAATCTTTCTCATGTCGCCGACGAATTTGCCGAACCGAACCAGTTCTCTCAATAACGCCTCGTTTGTAATGAACGGCGGGACATTTGAAACCACAACGCGGGTCGCGGGTGCACGCACAGGGCTGACCTGCACCAGCTCTCCCCTCACCCGGATCCCCGACTTAATCAGACTGCTTACACAGCTCTCCTTCAACAAAAACACCACCACCGCTTTGTCCATTCGAGAAGCCGATTCAATGTTCTCATATCCAACCTGCTCCCCGACCGCTAACACAAACTCCTCTAACGTCGCCTCACTCTTCTGGACACACCTGATGCCATGGCGGGGAGTCGGCGTCTCCACACCGGCCTCAGAGGCCATGACTCCAGCCACAAACTCCTCACCACCGGCCAAAAACAGTTCGGTACCAAACGCCTCACTAAGCTCTCATAAAGAAATTGAAATAAAGGATAGAAAATAGAAAGTCAAGAGAATCAGAAAAATTGGCAAAAACGCCAGAAACCTCCACACGCCACCACGGACAAACCGCGCGCACGCGCAGAGAGAGAGAGAGAGAGAGAGAGAGAGAGAGAGAGAGACACAGAGAGAGAGAGAGAGACAGAGAGAGAGAGAGAGAGAGAGAGAGAGATCTAAGCCTTGTACTGACAGACCAATTGTGGCTGTAAGTCTATGAGAGATGAAGTTTATTAATCGGCCAATCAGAGCGCAGGCCCATGTTTGTGGCTGAGTAATAACGCAGTCCGAGGCGTAATCGAGTTACAGCCGAATATCAATTAAAGCACGAGTCCAATTAAAGAATTAAGGACTCTTTAATGTCTGCTAAATTGATTCATGGAGAAACTGTGAATTAATTTGCATAAGAGTGGATTTTCCCAACACCTGTAATCACTCATAACACTATCTCAGCTCCACCAGCTTCACCAGGGAGCACCTGCCAATCAATCTCCTCCAGCACTGGGCTTCCTTACCAGGGTCTGTCCACAGAAGACAGGGATTTGATTGGTCAACTGCTTTCAGAGTTGTTCTGTGGGTGGCGTCCTGTGTCACTGATGAAGGACTAGAGGACGAGCGACACACACTGTGCAGCGACAGATGAGCTACTGTTTCTGACTTTACATCTACAAGGTGGACCAACGAGGGAGGAGTGTCTCACAGAGTGGACAGAGAGTGGACACAGGGTTTAAAAACTCCAGCAGCACTGCTGTGTCTGATCCACTCTACACCAGCACAACACACACTAACACACCACCACCACGTCAGTGTCACTGCAGCACTGAGAATGATCCACCACCACATCACACCTGCTCTGTGGGGGTCCTGAGCGCTGAAGAACAGGAGGAAGGAGACCAACAAAGTATGCAGAGCAACAGATTGACTACACTGCCCCTGTGTGGTCAGTGAGTGTAGCAACAAAGGGGTGGTTTTAATGTTACGGCTGATTTGTGGGTATTCGTGGTGCTGGATTTTGAGCAGATGTTTGTCTCTGAGCTTTTTTGCTCAGCACCAAGGAAGGTTTTTGGACTCGAAACTAATTCTAGAGCTTCCCCCCCCCACCTCCTCTGTCTCTCCCTCTCTCCAGGGGCTACACATCATCTTCATCACACGCTCAGGAAGGTCCTGGGGAACGGCGTTCTCTGTTAATTGTGTACATAAGAGAGATGGGAGATGGGAGATACCACAAACAATTAGCGGCAGGGAATAAGGGCCCGGTTCTGAGGAGATAGTCACGCTTGTTCTAATTACCGCTCTGGCAGAACACACTGGGAATAGAAGAGATTCCAGATATCACTCAGCCATGGAAACATGATCACACACACACACATACATTGCCGAGGAGACCACACACACGGAAGAGAAAAAGGAATGCACTCTTAATTCACGTGTCCAATAAATATACACCACATCAACCTCCTGCCACCAACTAAACACACCCACCATCAGCTCAGAAGCTCAGTGTGTGTTAGTGTGCATTATGTCCAGGTAAATATTAAATTGTGGGGACCAACACCTGACACACACTTACACTGTGTCCCCATAATGTAATCATTACAATTTCAGATGAACACAAGTGTTAAATTTGAGTGTAAGATTGGGCTCAGTGCTAGGATTAGACTAGTACTAGTTATGATTACAGTTTGGTTGAAGGTTAGGGTTTAGATTAGAGGTTTAGAGTTATAGCAGTTATAGGTAAGCTTTGGGTAAGTCTCCACAAAATGAACTGACATTTGCAGCCCGTATTGCACATGCACAGTGACCCAGAAACGTTCCAGACTTTAACCAGAGGAGGTGTGTGTGTGAACGTGAACACCTGTAACATATGTTCAGGATTTGACACAGATTATAGGTAAACTCAGAGTGAGCTCTTATGTGAACAGAGCCGTTAATGTCCCGGAGTATCTCCTGCATCCGCTGCACAGGCACTGCCCCAATCCTAAAGCATGCAGAGCACTTCCTGGAAGGACTCTGGAGTTTTTCTGGAGTTTGTATGGGAAAGAGCTTATGTTATGTTTCTTGAAACCATGGAGACCACAGACTGTGATATTATAGTGAGTGTGTGTGTGTGTGTGTGTGTGGTTTTGTAGTCCCAAAAGAGTGATAAAAACATTCTTAAAATTTAACTGAGGTTAATGCAGTAATCATTTATTTTTAAAGTAACTTAGGATCATTTCTATTGGTTTATACGTTTAAATGTGTGTGTGTATGTGTGTGTGTGTGTGTGTGTGTGTTTGTGGGTTTCTGTAATGATATACTGACTATATTTGGTTGAATACAAATATGTGGCATAAAGTACCTTAATCTAAGTCTAGGATGTTTATGTGTGTGTGTGTGTGTGTGTGTGTGTGTGTGTGTGTGGGTGGGTAAATATGGTTATAATTATAGTGTGTGTGAGTGCGTAACCTCGGAAGAGGCGTAATCCCCGTAATCAAACACGAGGAGATGTGGAGTTGGGTTTTTAATCTCTCTCAAGTTTCTCCTTCACTTCCTTCTTTCCTCCTTTTCTTTCTCTGATGCACTTCTTCTGAAAAAAAAAAAAAAAAAACTCCTTTCCTGATCCTTTCTGACCCCAGAGCTGTGACCTTATCGCCACAGTGGTCACCTTTCTGATCTCCCAGACACCGTCTGAACACTTTAACCTGGTGAGACCTTTCCTCCTCCTCCTTCTTCTCTCCTAACACTGCCATTCATTATCTCTGACTCAGGGTGAATCTGAGGAGAGCGCAGGCTCTAACATCTCCTCCAGGAGAATCTTCGAAGGCTGTTTGTAGCCCATTGTTCATTTTAATTACTGTGTTAAAGGTGAGGTTGACCATTTTAATAAAAAAACTGCAGCCGGTTTGCTCTGAAAACCGCTCTAATGTGTTTACGAAGCCCTAGTGTCTGTAAATGGGTAAAAAAACAAAGTGTCTGGGTCCGGTGCTAGGCTTTCTCTCTCTCTGCTCACGGCAGAGAAACACCATCTGGAGGTTTTCAGACAACGGAGAGACTCCAAACGCTGAAAAGCACCAACCGAGATGAGGATGTTGCTCTATTCCTGACTTATTTTAGCTGTTTCAGATCACTTAAGGTGGTCTCTAAATTCACAATACGGCTAACTGCATTAGCGACAGTGCTACAAAGTAAACAACTCGAGTTACACATGTGTTTCTGTGGGAATTCAAACAGTGATTAAAAACGTACACTTCAGCTGCGTACAAACAACATCATTCCTCAAACACACTGTTCCACTTTAAAAGATGTGCAGCTGCCGAACGTAAACAAACCAGAGAACAGCATTTCTCCACAATAATAGATGCTCTCTTTAACCTAGTGTTGTAACCTTACACTGCTCCAAAGGTCCTCACGCGCACACGGTTCTTTAAGGAACCAAAATGGTTCTTTCCTTTGTGACTCATCTCTTAATCCCTGCTGTAATTTTAGCTCCGGCCGAACGCCCTGACGCTGCGGTTCTCGGCCTTCACTTTGTGGAATCAGACTCCTATCTGCCGCCGACGACAGCAGAACGTCCTGAAAGACAAATCATACTTTAGTTGATCTCACGATAATAGCGCCATGCTTTTAAGAAGCTTTTAACTCATCTAATCTACAGGAGGATGATTAACGCTAATTAAATTCCAGTCTCTCGCTCTGAAACACGCTTAATAGACCCGCTCCACGCGGCCGGATCAAAAGCCTCCATCGGAGCCTGAAATCATGAGGTTTCATCACTTTTACAACACGACTCAGGTCACGGAAACACAGATGAACCACCGGGGGACGCCCTCACACCCGGGACACCACTGTCTTACTAAACAATCTGTATTAACCCTTTAATCAGTTTTCTCCATTTAAATCTCATATCAGTGCTCGTGAGTTTAGACCACATTCTCCGACTGTTTCAAAAGGAAACACATGAAAGGACTTGAGCTTAAAGTCACCATGCTTCATGCCAAACGTGGATTATATATGACTAGCATTGGTTTCCAGAGCAGTGGCACGATGTCAGGGCTCCATCGCTTTGTGATGAACATCCAGGACTATTCAGTGAAGGAACAGCAGTTTATCCTCCTTCAATATCCATGGCTGATGTGTCCTCGAGCAAGTGTGTGTGTGTACTGCCACACTTGGGTAAAATACGTTGACTTTCAAGAAGATTAACACACTATCACTTCCTCAACTTCTTCTTCTTCTTCTTCTTAAGGTGGCTAAATACCATCAACTCCTCACAGCAATGTTCCCACATGCCCTCCTAAGCCATCAGTCCAATGGAGTAGAGACTCTTGACTGCAGCAGTGAAGAGACAAAGCCAATATATATATAAAGCTGTCCGCTTTGAAGTTTGGACTTTATTGAAGTTGTGCTAACTCCAGAAGATCAGTGAAACGTTTTACAGCAGACAGATAGTAAACAACGACAAATCTGCGCCGTCATAATCCACATTAAATCCAGAAAGGACTGCGCATTATAATCCAAACAAACTGAATATGTATCAGAGCTAAAAACAGGAGACGAGTGTAGACGGACGGACAGAAGGACGGAGAGATGATGAGGGATGTCACGAGTCGGTGACACTGCTGGGGTTATTGCCCTGAAGAAAATAAAAAATAAATAAAAAGGCTACGACAACAGGCAGCGTGCCTCCACTTTCAATCTCTTCTTTCATAGATCACACGGAGGCGCACTTATTACCTTCCTTCTAAAGCTCAGAGGGGGCCTTCAGAGAGAGATAAAAAAGTGTCAATATAAATAAATCCACCCTTTATAGACTTCACTCTTCATTCGGCGGCTATAAACAGAAGCTCGGAGGCACATCAGGATTCATCTCACAGCTCACTCGGCATCAGACGGAGAGAGGAACGAGAGAGAGAGAAGGAACTCAAGGAAGACAGATAGAGAGACAGAGACAGTGAGGCCTGACTGAACGAGAGAGAGAGAAAGAGAGAAAGAGGGAGAGAGAGAGACTTTCAATAAAAGAAAGTGAGAGAGAAAGAAACGACGCATGGAAATCACAATCACATTCTGCAGGTAGATGCAAATCCAGCCCATTGTTATTCACTAAAGCTGCTGTTCTCCATGCGCCGCTGCTCCGAGCCTCTCCTCAACATCTGAAACATGGCAAACATTTGAGGGAAGTTTCTTTAAAAGGCATCGCTGAGCACCGAGGGACAAGAAAGTGGAATAACAACCCAGAAACACAGCATACCACGTTCCTATAGGCACCGGAGGAAAGAAAAAAAAAACCCAAGAAAACAACTGAGAGAAACCCTCACGTCACACGCGCGCTCGCCTGTTCCGACTTGACCCCGAAAACACAGCCGCGACACTCAGCTAATCCCTCCACAAAGAAAACATCTATCAGCCGCCATCTCCGGGCTTTCAACAGCTTCCAAGCCTCTGGTTTGATGGCACACAGCCACACGCTGAAAGGGAATGCCTTCGTTTGGGAAGGTTCACGCTAAACATCACGGATCCGACGGATCAGGGCCTGGGATTGTGTCTTTCACAGAGTCGCTACAAAGTGCGGACGCATTGCGTTTGAGGTGCTGGGATGTGAAGGCGGACGTGTAGAAGCTCATCCGTCCTTTCTGCACAAATCAAGGGAGTGGGTTCCCCCAGCTACAGCGTCTCCTTTAATGGATCAGCGTCACAGCACAACACTGCACAGAGATTTTAAAGGCATTCAACCACATAAGCATCAATGAGGGCAGGTGCTGATGTTGGATTCTCAGAGGTGTCGGACAGAGTGGAGCAGCAGCACTCTGGAGAACACAGTTCCACAGCTCTACAGCTCAAATGTGGGTCTGGAGGCCTCAGTAGGGGGCAGTGTTTACAGCCAGGTGCCAAAGGCCCCACCACACAGTAACGGTCTGTGATTGGATCGTTAAGAACGTAGGGAACGTTATTGTATCATATTCTATGTTAACTGTGGATGTTAAAGTTGTGTTGATGCCATTCGCCTCGTTTCATCTCCAGGACTTTTATTGTGTTCTTTTATTCTCCACAGTTGTATAATGAAAGATTACAGAGATCCCCCTCTCCTTCTGGAGAAGAGAATGTAATGAACCTTTAGGGAACACAACTGGACTCTAACACCACTGCTGTACCGTTAAAGATACACTGCACTGTTTGTAGTTTTAGAGACAGTAATGAACCTGTACGTTTTTTATTCTGAGAGTGTAAAGTGCACTTTGTATTTCTAATTTTTATTTTATATACAATTTTTACTTTTTATATTTCTATTTGAAGCAGCAAGTGGTGTCTCTGTCACAGTTTCAGGGTCCTGGAGGTTGTGGATTCGAGTCCCGCTCCGGGTGACTGTCTGTGAGGAGTGTGGTGTGTTCTCCCTGTGTCTGCGTGGGTTTCCTCCGGGTGACTGTCTGTGAGGAGTGTGGTGTGTTCTCCCTGTGTCTGCATGGGTTTCCTCCGGGTGACTGTCTGTGAGGAGTGTGGTGTGTTCTCCCTGTGTCTGTGTGGGTTTCCTCTGAGTGACTGTCTGTGAGGAGTGTGGTGTGTTCTCCCTGTGTCTGCATGGGTTTCCTCCGGGTGACTGTTTGTGAGGAGTGTGGTGTGTTCTCTCTGTGTCTGCGTGGGTTTCCTCCAGGTGACTGTCTGTGAGGAGTGTGGTGTGTTCTCCCTGTGTCTGCGTGGGTTTCCTCCGGGTGACTGTCTGTGAGGAGTGTGGTGTGTTCTCTCTGTGTCTGTGTGGGTTTCCTCCGGGTGACTGTCTGTGAGGAGTGTGGTGTGTTCTCCCTGTGTCTGCGTGGGTTTCCTCCAGGTGACTGTCTGCGAGGAGTGTGGTGTGTTCTCCCTGTGTCTGCGTGGGTTTCCTCCGGGTGACTGTCTGCGAGGAGTGTGGTGTGTTCTCCCGGTGTGTGCATGTGTTTCCTTCGGGTGCTCTGGTTTCCTCCCATGTGTGAGTGAATGTGTGAGTGTGTGTCACCCTGTGGACTGGCACCCCCTCCAGGGTGTTTTCCCACCTTGCGTCCAGTGAATTCGGGTAGGCTCAAGACCCACCGCGACCCTGAACTGGATAAGTGTTACAGACAATGAATGAATGAATGAATGAATATTTCTAGTTTTTGGTGTCATTAAGTAGTATATATTTTACTCTGGTCTCCATGGGTACAATGCCTTGATGTGGAACAACTACTGGACGTCTTTAATTTCCCTTTGTGATCAGTAAAGTATATGAGAGGTCATGACCAAGTGCTAGTGTTATAACTATATTATCACATGTTAATAAAATGATCAGGTAAATGAGAAATGAGTCAAAGACATCTGAAAAACAGATGAATACCGTCACACAATCTCAGAATCCACCAATGTCAGCGACGCTGAACTTTACAGCTGCCTTTCATAAGCAAATAGCTTTAATTACGCTGCTAACGCTGATAACGGACCGATATCTAAACCAGCCTTTTCTAATCTGCGCCAATCACTGTCAGCTCTCCTTCTCATTCAGAGACGAGGCTTTTGTTTTAGTTCTGTCTTTCTGTGGTGTGCCTCAGGGGTCACCTCTGGGGCAAATCTCAGTAACGACTCCCATGGAAAGAGCACGCAGCGTTCCTGCGTCTGGCTGCTGATTTTTCATTCAGATATGAGTTCGGCTGAAAGAGGAAGGTGCACCAAAATCACGAGGCTTTTCTCTCACCACTGAAGACCTCAGCTGCCTCTCCACTCCGAACGGCATTCAGAGAACTTTCCGGGAGAATAAAGCCAGTCACGTTCGGCGGTGAGGAGCTGGCAGGTGTCTCAAAGTCGTCCTGTTATTTTTTTAGGATTTCTTTTTGTTATCACTTTAACAGCGCTAAGACAGGTGTCATCAAACACAGAGCAGGAGCTCCACACTCTGGGGCGCTCATTTAGACAATGAGAGAGTGAATGGAGGAGAAATAGAAAATGCTAATTTAACTGCAGTGCTAAGTTAAGGCAATAGTTATTTTGATTTGCATTCACCATATATTTGATTCACCCTGTCCTTTAATGATCAGGGCCCCCCACAGAGCAGGTGTGGTGTGTTGTGCTGGTGTAGAGTGGATCAGACACAGCAGTGCTGCTGGAGTTTATAAACCCCTCAGTGTCTGGACTGAGAACAGTCCACCGACCAAAAACATCCAGCCGACAGCGTCCTGTGTCACTGATGAAGGACTAGAGGAAGAGCGACACACACTGTGCAGCGACAGATGAGCTACTGTCTCTGACTTTACATCTACAAGGTGGACCAACGAGGGAGGAGTGTCTCACAGAGTGGACAGAGAGTGGACACACTGTAAAACCTAATGTTCAAAGTAATAAACCGGACTGAGTGATTCTAACTGTTTTACTCAATTAAACAACTATTTTCAACCATGTCTTCTTTTTGAATTTGTGAAACTGTAAACTTTTGATTGAGCAGAGACCCTTTATTCATTCATTCATTCATTATCTGTAACCCTTATCCAGTTCAGGGTCGCGGTGGGTCCAGAGTCTACCTGGAATCACTGGGCGCAAGGCGGGAACACACCCTGGAGGGGGCGCCAGTCCTTCACAGGGCATGAGCAAACACCAGTGCAGCAATTTTCAACCAAGATGGCGGATGGTTCGCTGTTGTAAGTGAATTTGGAGAGGTTCATGTGTGTGTTTCAGTGCGAGGGGCAGTGGCGCAGCAGGTAGAACCACTGTCACATAGCTCCAGAGCCCTAGGGTCGTGGGTTCGAGACACACATTGGGTCACTGCCCTGAGGGGTTTGGTGTGCCCCCCTCCCACAGCGTAGAAACACACGCTGGTAGGTGGCCTGGCCGTGCAGTTACAGCGTTACAGACAATGAATGAATGGTTAAATTAGTCAATAATACTTAGTAATAGTCCACCACCACATCACACCTGCTCTGTGGGGGTCCTGAGCGCTGAGGAACAGGGGGAAAAGGAAAGTATGCAGCGCAACAGATGGACTACAGGGTATACTGTGGCCCAGGCCTGGTTCTTTATATGAGTTCTTTATATTAAAAGCATATCGCTACCATTACCAAGGAACTGAATTTAAGAGATTAATCTGAAGGGTTAGAAACAGTGTGACTCTGTGGCTGAGGCTGTGGGGAAACAGTATGAAAAATGAAAGCTCTGTGTATTGACCCGTGTTTGCAGTAAACACACATTACAGCATTGTTTATATTGAATAACGTCTGACAGAGGCTGCTGTGTTGCTGTATATTGAATAACCGTGGCCCTGACTGAGGAAAAAGTGCTCTGAAAGTTAAAGTAATACACTTTAAATGGTTGTTTTGAGGAGTGTTTATATGGAATAACTCTAGAGAAGGCCCTGGGAGTTGGAGCCACGCTCTGAGCCTTGGTTCCTGAATAAAAGCTATACATTACGCCACTGTTTATATTGAGCAGCTGCACCTACGGCTCAGAGCCGCAGAGAGGGCCATCGCCAGAACTGCCCGACCGCGTGGGCATTAGGGTGTAACTGGGGGGCACTGGGAGGGAGTGTGCTGCGGCTACGACTTCAAACGATTACGTTATCACACAGAGAAGCACAGAGCTGACACGGTTTAAGATCCACCTTAAATGGTGCAGCAGTTATATTCTGGTGCATTATTTAAGGCGGATTAAGGCATAGAGAATGTTGAATAAGGAGACTCCATGGAATGTGTCCAGATTTGATGGGAGTGTGTTGTGAGTGTGTGTGTGTGTGTGTGTGTGTGTGTGTGTGTGTGTGTGTGTGCGTGTGGTTAATGTAGTTTTGTGTGTGTGTGTGTGT
Source organism: Hoplias malabaricus (assembly GCF_029633855.1). Lineage (NCBI taxonomy): Eukaryota > Metazoa > Chordata > Actinopteri > Characiformes > Erythrinidae > Hoplias > Hoplias malabaricus. The sequence goes on from NW_027100996.1 coordinate 22,910, forward strand.
GTGTATTGTGAATGTAGTGTGTGAATTTAGTGTCTGAATGTAGTGTGTGCGTGTGGTGAATGCAGCAGTGTGTGTGTGTGTGTGTGTGTGTGTATGTGTGTGTGTGTGTGTGTATTGTGAATGTAGTGTGTGCGTGTGGTGAATGCAGTTGTGTGTGTGTGTGTGTGTGTGTATTGTGAATGTAGTGTGTGTGTGCGTGTGGTGAATGGAGATTTGTGTGTGTGTGTGTGTGTATTGTGAATGCAGTGTGTGAATGTAGTGTGTGCATGTGGTGAATGCTGTTGTGTGTGTGTGTGTGTGTGTGTGTGTGTGTGTATTTTGAATGTAGTGTGTGTGTGTGTGTGTGTGGTGAATGTAGTTTTGTTTGTGTGTGAGTGTGTGTGTGTGTGTGTGTGTGTTTGTGTGTATTGTGAATGTAGTGTGTGAATGTAGTAGGTGCATGTGGTGAATGCTGTTGTGTGTGTGTGTGTGTGTGTGTGTGTGTATTTTGAATGTAGTGTGTGTGTGTGTGTGGTGAATGTAGTTTTGTTTGTGTGTGAGTGTGTGTGTGTGTGTGTGTGTGTGCATTTGTGTGTATTGTGAATGTAGTAGGTGCGTGTGGTGAATGTGTGTTTTCAGTAAAACCTGATCCAGCTGAACCCTGCACTGTGTCACATCTCCTCTCGTCCTCACACTCCACCTCCTTGCTCTCACTGAAGAACCAGAGGAACCCATATGTTATCTAGAACACTGTTTGACCTGCTTTGTTATAAACTCAGCACCCAAACACTTGCTTGTGTTTCCCACATCATAAACAAAACGTTAGATTAAAGCCACAGTGTTAACAGTCCACAGACGTCTACAGACGCAGGGGAAGGACAGAGGGACACAGCGACTACACGGGGTGGTGCCCTGGGCCCTAATGCCCCCCTGCAGCTCAGCCCCTGTAGCAGAGGGAGGTCTCCTTCAGGTCGACAGCGTAATCCCTGAGTAAACGGCGCTCCAGTGGTTTCTCCGGCAGACGCAGGCTCATGGTTTGAGTTTGACATTGTTTCCGCGAGCTGATCCTCCGTAATGAAATGTTGTCTTTATTCCTCCAGCCTCCCTCCCTCTCTGGCTCCCTCCCTCCCTCCCTCCCTCGCTCGCTCGCCCCTGTTTCAGATAAATCAATGAGGCTCGATCGCCGTGTCGCACGTGGCCCCGGAACCAAACAAATAAAGCAACAAATAAATAAATAAACAAACACAGCACCCCGCCGGCGCAGCAGAGTCCGCGTCCCACTTCTCACAGAGATGTTTCTCATTATTCTCCCTCTCTGAACTCCAGCGTAGAGTCTGCCAAAATACACCAGCCTTCTCTCATGGAGTTTTTACATAAACCACGACTAGAGCTGCACACACAGACACGAGGAGCACGCTCAGCTAACACACAACATGTGCTGCAGTTTTAAAGCTGCTTTAACACCGAGGGGGCACAGCTGGGTGTGTGTGTGTGTGTGTGTGTGTGTGTGTGTGTATGAGTGTGTACCTAAAAATGACGAAGGGTTCTTTATTAAAGGAAATATAGAACCTTGAAATGTGCTGTAGATGGTTCTATACGGCACTTTAGAGTGCTTTCCACCGATGAGGAACTGGAACGGTTACAGTTCGCAAAACTAACTTTGGAACCGTTCGGTGTGTTTCCACTGACATCAACAGGTTCACGAACCAGAAGAGATCATTCCCAACTGGAAACAAAGAAGAGTAGGTTTTTCAGCACGGACTGTGGTGTTGTCTGAGGACGTGTTGAGGGTCAGTAACTCAGTAAAGAGCTCAGAGCTTCAAATACAGTGTTATCACCCAGTGAAGCTGGACGAGGTAACGTTTGTGTGTGTTTCTGGGGCTGTGTTTGCGTTGGTCAGAGCCCTGGCTCTGCATTGGTTACATTTCTCTTCTGTTCACAAGCTCAGCTGGACGCCTCTGAACTCTGAACACAGTGTTATATCGCTCTCTGGTCTTACTCCATGGTGAATAAATACAGCCACAGCATCCCCCCCTCCCCACCCCACAGCGATGACGTATTCCTAGTTCCCCTCTAAATGTGTAGATACACGGGAAAGAACCAAGATTCCAA
>NW_027100996.1:27500-30000 GCF_029633855.1 Hoplias malabaricus
CAGTTCTTTCTAGGATCAAAAGAGTTAGGCACCCTTTCTACCAACCATCATCGATCCATTCGTTCATACACTTCATCACAACAGCAGTGCTCTCCCTAAATCTACAGACTCTCATTGGTCGTGGACACAAAGACAGACAATGTTGTTTATCCAATGGCAAGACAGGACGGGTGGGGCTACAGAGGACAATGGGAGGAGCCTTCCACAGCTTTCTGTAATTAATCGTGATGGCTAAGTGAACACGTCTGTGTGGATGTGCGCTCGTTTTTTTTCTTTCTTTAGGGCAACATCTGGGAGACATTACGGCGGGGTGATGATGGGTTTAACTGTTCACCAGCTGTCTGACTGCTGCCTGCTTCAGGCCTGATGAATGGATCCAACACACACACACACACACACACACACACACTCCTACATATATAAACGTACAATTGGAATGATTAGAGGCCCAGGTTTGAGCGCTCGGCGGCTGTAATTGCTGTAAATGTGCCCCCGGGTTCCTGGAGGACGCTCACAGTTCCTCCGAGTGGAAATCAGGAGCCGCAGTAGATGCTTCATTACCGCTGAGCAATTCTGTCTTTCACTTCCGATTACGCCATATCTGCGGCTAATGACTCTGCTAGAGAGCTGCCGCCCATATCCACCGCGCGTTTCAGGTTTTTGACCTGAGCTCTGAGAGCGCGGTCCCTGTTTTTCTCGGCGTCCCGCTGTGTCTCGCGACGTCTCATCACTAAATCACTTCCACATTTACGCCACTCGGAGCAGGGGCTCTTATCCTGAACCACTTCCAATTACAATCAACTCCCACAGGCAGGGTTAGGAGTCCTGCCCATGGACTGTTTTTAGCACAGACACACACACACACACACACACACACACACACCCTGTACTTTGATGCGGGGCCAGTCAGAAGCCTTAGCTGACTGTTTTAAAGCTTTGATTTAGAGGCTCAGATTAAACTGAGATCACATCGATCATCCTCCGCCAAACCTCTGAGCAGTCACAGAGAGAGAGAGAGAGAGAGAGAGAGAGAGAGAGAGAGAGAAGAAAAAAAAACAGGAAGAGAAGGAGAAACAGAAAGAGAAAGAGTAAAGAGTGAGATTTAGAGACAGAAAGAAGAAAAAGAAGAAGAAATAGAGAGAGAAAGAGAAGAGAAAAGAGTAAATATAATGGAGCTAGACAGAAAGAAGAAGGGAAAGGAAGATAAAGTAAAAACAGAGAGAGAAGAAAAAGAGAAAGACAAAGAGTAAATGGTGAGATTTAGAGACAGAAGGAAGAAGAATAGAGAGAAAGAGAGAGGGGCAAAAAGAAAGAGATAGAAAAGATATAGAGAAAGACAAAGGAAAAGGAGTAAATGTAATAGAGAGACAGAAAGAAGAAGGGAAAGGAAGATAAAGTAAAAACAGGGAGAGAAGAAAAAGAGAAAGACAAAAAGTATTGTGACAGAGAAAAAGAAGGAGAGAGTAAAGAGGAAGAGAAGGTGAGTGAGAGAGAGAGAGAGAGAGAGAGAGAGAGAGAAAGAAAACAAATTTCATGAGCCAAACAGTAAATGTCCTCCTCTGAGGCAGATGGGGTGGAACAGCGGGGGCTGGTGGTGAACAGTTCTGCCCGAGAGGCGGAGCATGTGTTATTTATACAGCGAGCGCTTACTGCAGTTTAGCACAGCGCCAGTCTCCCAGAGGGGGGCAGAACTGGGCCAGAACCATCCAGAACAGCACCCAGACACCCCCGGGGAGGGAGGTGAGGGTGTGTGTGTGGGCGGGGGGAGGGCTGAGTAATGTTAAAACAGCGAACAAAAACTTTGAAAAGCAAGGGAAGAAAAAAAAGAATCACCTTCATTAACCCTTTAGGATACCGGCTTCACTGCATTTAACCCATCCCTGGTACTGCACACAGGGGCAGTGAACACACACAAACCCCCTCGCGCCCTGCAGGGGGCAGTTCAGGGGCTAGGATTCATCGAGAAGTTGTTATTACACTGACTAATCACCGAGGACATTCACACCGTCATCTGGCCGATTCTGTCGCCCCCTACACTTCCTGTAGTGTATTACAGTCTGCCAAACCAGTTGTGTGATTTTTATGAGCACTTTAGATAACACAATACAACATTTTAAATGAAACAATAGAAACAACAGAAGGTATATCACCCCCTACAGCTTCTGTAGTGTACTGCAGTTTGTCCGAGTGATCCACATGAGTGCTTTACACTTTAAAAAAAATTATACAAAGATTGTGGCATTTGAAGTCAGTGTTTCTGGTTATTATTTGTTGACATTTGACAAACGCGCACACACACACACACACACACACACACACACACACACACAGGCAGCGTGGTAGATGTGTGCTAGTGTGACAGGCGCATTTTCCACAGCTTAGACCTTTTCGTGTGCTCTGTGCACTTGGGCGTATCCTTCTCTTCCCTCTCTCTCTCGCTCTGTGTGTGTGTGTGTGTGTCTCTCATCCTTCAGAGAAGTGACAGGTTATAGTGATGCTA
>NW_027100996.1:32500-37500 GCF_029633855.1 Hoplias malabaricus
CGGATGGTACACAAATCCCGGCAAAAACCCGCTCCCGGAGCCGCGGCACACGTTACATCATCGCAGTGTTTACACACAGGCTACACACATCACAGCAGCACTTTCACAGCAGTGAAGACCTTCAGAGAGATCTGGACACCAAACTAAGAGCCCTGTCTAATCACGGCCTCGCTCCTCCACACCCGGAGACCTGGGATACGGATGAGAACCAGAGCTCACAATCCAATTATGTCTTAGCTTTCCGAGTCTTCCGGTCTGTTCAGGTACCGACCGCTCATCCCTCGGACCCCTCTCTTGTCTGCGGAGGACGGACAGAACATAAACAGGAGAGAGAGAGAGAAGGGAACGGAACATGGGGAGGGAAGGGTTAAACGTTGTTTCCTAGGAATGCTGTTTCTGCCGAGTCAGCACAGACTCTATTGCCGCAAACACAAACACACACACACACACACACACACACAGAATCTATTTAAGCAAAGAGACCAAAAAAAGTTGAGAAATGTAAAAGAAAAAACAAAGAAAAATAAAAAGTGGGACTCGTAAAAACTGTGCAAGACCAAGTTGGACCATTTCCAGAGGACATTTTTTTGCTCATGGGTTTCTCTGTAATAACTCAGGAGACTTAACTGTGATCCTCCTAAAATTCCTTAGAAGAATGCGAATGAGACAAAAATGAGACATAAGACACGAGACAAAGCAGAGAGGGTTTCCCAGAAGAAAGCCTGTGTCTCAGTAGTTACTCCCAGACAACACAAAATACTTTAGGAAAAGTCTCCTTCTGCTCAAATGTGTCTCCTGAGACTAATACCGCAGTAATCTCACACCTGTCTCCTCTGGAGTTTTGCTGGAGATCTCACTTAAGTCACACACTGAACTTAGATTTGCCAGATGAACTAAATCATTAGTTCACTCTCTCATTAACCTCTCCTTTATCTCCTTTATATATCTCTTGTATCTCGTGTCTATGTTTTTGTCTCATCTTTTTTCTCCTAAGGAATTTTAGGAGGATCACAAATATGTCTCATGAGCCATTACAGAGCAAACTATGAGCATTTTTTTTTTCTCAGGCTTTTTTTTCTCAGTTCATCTGGCAAATCCGAGCACAGACTGAGACTTTCATGAGATCTCCAGTAAATCTCAAGAGGAGATGTGTGTGAGATTATTCAGGACACATTTGATCAGCAGGGGACTTAAGCTAAAATCTCCTACTACTGAGAGATTAAAGAGATTTTATGAGAAGTATCACAAGAAACAGAAAATATTCTCAAATATTTGTCTCCACACACACACACACACACGCACACACGCACACACACACACACATACACAGCTGTCAATCTTTATGGCTGTTCTCCATGACATCTCTTTTAACACAGCTCTGTTTTAATAGTGTTTATGTGTGTGTGTGTGTGTGTGTGTGTGTGTTTTGGTGTGTATATGTGTGTGTAACCCAAGTTGCAGAACGCAGAAGGCCATTTGTCATGCCACACTCTTTCTTCATCCCTCGCTCATATTCCTGCCCCCAGCTGCCCCCCGACTCGCCCAATAACACTCACTTACACTCACTTAAGCCCCTGACCCCCATGGGTCATGACCTCTCTCTCTCTCTGTGTCTCTGTCTCTCTCGCTCTCTCTCGGACCACCGCTGGGGTTTGGATGGACAGAACAGATGCGAGAGCTTTATGAGCTCTTTCTGCAGCTGGCTTTGAAACACAATCGCTGATGGATGGGCTTAAGTCGTCAACTGTGGCCTGTCAAGGTCTTGGGGTCAAAAAGAAAACATCTTAAACCATGGTTTAAATCACATTTCACCCTTTTCTCCCCCCTTCAACCCAAGCAGAGCCGACCAGCCGAGACACGCAGGACGTCTGGACGTTATGGAGCTTTTCCACAGCATGGTCCCTACTCTACTGGACTGTACTGGACTCAGTATCCGGTGTCATCTCTAACCCCCCATCTCTAAGGAACAGTGAGCTTTATAAACCACAACAACGGCGGTGGTAACGTTAAGCGGTGTTTACTCGTGGTGTATTGGCGTGTTGTTGTTGTTTGGGACTGAACACAGCTCCGTCATCAGTTCAGACAGATCAGTAGAGTTTGTTCCTTCCTTGTTGCAGCGTCCAGCTCTCGCTGGATTCTTTCGTCGGCCACCGATCCAAGGAGCGTTTGAACCTCTTCAAAAGACCACGGCGTCATTTTACGAGCTGCCGTCGTGAGTCGGATAAAAACAAACGTGATCTCTGCTGCAGCTGGAGATTTTACAGATGGAGAGTTGGTGCTGGTCGTCTGCGTTGCGTGGCGTAGAGTGACGACTCTCTCTGGACGATCAGCGCTCTGCAAGGTTTACACGCCACGGTTTAGTCCCTACTCGACTCGCTCTGAACCACGAGAGAACAGTCACTAAACAAGAACCCGCTTCCAGAACCAGGACCTGATTCACCTGGTGGAGGAGTGGAAAGACGAGTCGAGTCAGGACCCTGCAGTGGAAAAACATCATTTGTTCTTTTCACCAGTCGTGTCACCATGGATACGGATACAGATACAGAGGGCGGTACACGCATTGCAAATATGTGCACTTTGTTGTGGTTTGACCTGAAGGTCTGAATTACAGGCAACAAATATACCTGTGTGTGTGTGAGTGTGTGTGTGTGTGAAATCTCCTAATAGAAGTATGCTGATAGCTGTGGAAAACAGCAGTGATGTGATCTATTATCTGTCCCAACACATCTCACACTCTCCCTCAGTGTTTTACAGAGGCGTACAGGCTGCCTGACCTCTACTGACAGAGTAGGTGTGTGTGTGTGTGTGTGTGTGTGTGTGTGTGTGTGTGTGTGTGCCTGGCCGTTTAGTGGACGCGCTAAAGCATGCCCCAAAGTTACTGTTTACATGCTAGCTGTCAGCTTCTGCTATTTCACCTTCACCTTGGCCTGCCAGACACTCACACAAACACACACACACACACACACACACTCACACACACTTTCCATTTAAGACCCATAGAGGCTTCACACTCATCCTTTAGAAACATTTTTTCCTCAAAGCAAGCGTAAAATGGGGGACAAGCATAGGTCCATCACAAACACACACACTAACACACAAACGGACACACGCACACACACACACACACAGGTCCAGTTGGTGTTGTTTGTGTTACTGTTGTATTGTTGTTGTCTATGCTGGTATTGGACTGTTGTGTCCTGTTTATTTGAAGACTTTGTTGATGTTGACGATGCTGACACGGTGCCAGAGCTTTGGCAGCGCTGCTGTAAACAGCCACACACATTAAACCCATTAAACTCAGCTCAACTCATCTGAACTCCACTGGGCTCCACTGACTCAGCTGCTGTCCACCGCCGAGACGGACAGTCAGACAGAGGGGAAAATGTGGTGTAGGGAAAGACAGACCACTGAGGAGGAGCCGGGAGAAGACGGCAGGAGCTCAGACTCAAAAAATAACTCGATCAGAACTTTAGTTTTTAGAGCGACACGACACGAGGGGCAGCGGCAGCAGAGAAACTGGCACTGAAAGGGTTAAAGGACACAACACTGCTTCAGTCAGTCAGATACACACACAGCTGGACACACACACGAACAGTGTATTTACTCTCGTGTATGTACTCTTGCTGAAATAATAAGGTTTAACTAAAGGATGCTTAAGCCTCCTCCAGGGTGTATTCCCGCCTTGCGCCCAATGATTCCAGGTAGGCTCTGGACCCACCGCGACCCTGAACTGGATAAGGGTTACAGACAATGAATGAATGAATGAATGACTAAAGGATGCTTTACTAAAAGACCTTGACTACTTAGTGACACTGTGGAGCAGCTGCACATGAGCCTATGGTCACCCGGCCCAATGCCAAGTGCTAGGATTAGTCCGGGGAGCAGTGGCACTGCACTGGGAGGGTTAGAGAGGTATAAAGCCACACAGAGATGAAGCTCTACCCCACAGATCTGGGGCTTCTTTTCCATCAACATGGAACTGGTCCTGTTCCTGATGGTGAACATAATTCAACATGGTTCCACCAACATAAATAAGTTTCCAGCTGGAAGCAAAGATAAGTGGGTCCTTCAGCAGGAGCCTTGACAGCGTCACTGGGCGAGTCGAGATAAAGAAGCTTCAGAAAGAGCTCAGAGCCTCAAATAAAGCGCCATGGCGCAGGGGAGCTGGACGAGTCATTTACAGAGTGTTATATCGTCCTCAGTGATGTTCGGGGTAAAGATCGAAGAACCAAGTGGGGTTCTGGGTTTTCTCCTTCTGCCCACACAGCCCCACAGCGCCCCCTGCTTAAGATGCTGAGGAAGTTTCCAAGTATTCTGAAAGGAACGGTTCAAGAACCAGAACACTTTTGGTGAAAAAAGAAGGCCTCGGGAGGAACTGGAGTGCTGTTCATGACCAGGACTGAGCCTCCGACACCAACACCTGACCTCACTAATCCTTACGAGGCTGTCTGCCACCCGATCCTCACAGAGATGGTTCAGTGCCTTGTCTGAAGCCTCCCCTGAAGAGCAGAACCTGTGACTGCACTACAGGCTTCACTTCAAGAGCAGCTGAACACAACATCTATAAAGAGCGTCTACACACTTTCAGACCCAGAGAGTGTGAACGCAGGCCCCAGCTCCACAGCTGCTTTGAGAAAGAAGGGCAGATCTTTCTGGTGCGACGTCTCTCTCGCGGGGGTCTCGGGAGGGGGTCCTGAGTGAGAAGATCAGACCGTTCTCTTCAGAGTTTGGGGGCGGGTCTGTGTTTCAGCGCTCTCACACAGGGCTGGCGGTATGAGCCGGGTGTGCGTCTGTGCTCCTTCTGAAGAGGAGCTGGGGAAATGTCAGTCAGGCGCCGCTCGTCAAGATGCTAAACTGACATTTCACACGCACCACCATCGCTGAGAGTGAGAGAGAGACCCCAGCTCGGGGTCCCGGCCGCGGCGGAGGGACGGGGTGTTAGTCACCAGTCATGTCTCACTGTGTGTAACTTCATTCTGTTTAGCGACGTGAGGGGATTA
>NW_027100996.1:42500-44097 GCF_029633855.1 Hoplias malabaricus
TGTTGGTGTTTTTTGTTGGACCTAAGTGATCGCCCACAGCCTAATGAGCGAGTTTACACTTAAAGTTAATTTGCATCTCAGCAGCCCCTCTCTGTTAACACCAGCTCTGTAAACAGAGGCAGAAACACAGTTTAAAGATTACAGACGACGCCTTGTGTTTGGGCCGTGATGTGTTTTTAATTGGGAGAAACCGGAGTGCTCGTCTCAACGCAGAGGAAAGGAGAAAGAACACAAAATTGTGATTCTGTTTGGTGTGAATCTGGACATGGTTCAGCCACAAGAACCAACTGATGGTGAAGGAATTTCAGATTCAAGCTGCTTTCTAGAAACTGAAAGAGGAGTGCGTGCTTTCTTGTTGGACCTACGTGATCACTCATGGCCTAATAAGGGTAGTTATGTCTAAAAGCACTTAAAGAAGCCCCTGTAGAATTAAGAGTGGTTTAAAACCAGGGCTGATGAAACATTCTGTGACTGCATGCTTTTAATTGGGAGAAAATAGCAGGAGAACACTTTTCTCATTTTCTTTACAGTCTTGGTGAATAGTCTTTAAAATAAAAAAGAAAGAGTGTTTCTGTTGAACCTAAGTGATCACTCATGGCTTAATGAGTAAATCTGGATATAGTTTATTTAGTTTCTTACAAGTCATCGTATTTAACACAGTTATCCTTCTGAATATCATTAATATGAATATAAATATACATTTAGTGTGTGTATGCGTGTGTGTGTGTGTGTGTGGGGGGGGGGGGTTATATTACAAAGCCGTTCAGAAAACGGAATGACAATCTTTAGTCCAGAGATCTGCTGAAACGAGGCTTGGACCTAAGTGATCAGTACCTGCCTAATGAGTGAGTTAATCTCCGAAAACACCTTGAGTTTTGGAAAGCCTCTTATTTAATGCAGCTAACTTTCCAGGAAGAAGGATAATCACAGTTTAAAGATTATGAATGATCCATCGTTTGGGCGATAATGTGTTTTTAATCGGAAGAAACCACAGTGAAATCCTCAGAGCTGAAAAGAACAGAGTTCCCACATTTGTAACAGAGAAATATCAGGTTCTTAGCGGCCGTGCTGTGGTCCAGAGAGATGCCGTCTAGTAAATTTACCAGCAGGCCATTGCTGTTGGACCTAAATGATTATGAAACGTAATCTGAGGAGAGATTTGTATTGGACCGAGCTGATCACACAGCCTTAATACACCTCGTCTTACACAGATTCTGTTTAGTAAACCACTGTAATTGGACCTAAGTGATCTAACAAAAGGTTGCTGGGTCGATCGCTAAAACCAGCAGGAAAAAAGGGTGGGATGCATAAAGAACAACACTGTCTCCTCCCTCAACATCCATGGCCGAAGTGCCCTAGAGAAAGTGCATTGCCATTGATGTGTGTGTGTGTGTGTGTTTCTCCGCTGCCACGGCTAGGTTTAATGCAGTTACACACTTTCCCAGAGAGCATGAATAAAGCATCACTTGATCTTTGTCATCTACTCCTATTTAGATTAAATAATCTAAAGTTTGTTGGACCTAAGTGATCATTGATCATTAATGTAACGTGTGGAAGTGTTTTTGATGGACCTGTGTGATCTATCAAAGCCTAATGA
>NW_027100996.1:49297-61797 GCF_029633855.1 Hoplias malabaricus
AATATTATAGAACTTTATAGAATTTAAATCAGGTGTCTGTAGTGATTTAGTACAAAGTAATGATCCAAAATAACAATTAAATCAAACGCTTTTTCCTTTCAAAAAACAAGGCGGTTGTTTAATGTTATGGCTGATTGTTGTGTGTGTGTGTGTGTGTGTGTGTGTGTGTTGGGGATGTATGCATATTGATAAGCATTCCACTTTTTTACAGATGTGTGTTTATATTAAACTCATAAAGGACTGGCTGTTATGACACATCTGTATTTACATAAACAAGTTCATAAATATGACCCGGGGTCCCTGTGTTGTATAAAAACCAGCCTGTGTTTGTGTGTGTGTGTGTGTGTGTGTGTGTGTGTGTGTTTCCTGTAAGGTAGGAGTTGGATATTATGACCACAGTTCTTCATCTGATAAGAGCCTCCCAAAACGCTTGGACCTTTCTCTTCACCTCCGTCTACCCCTCTCTCTCTCTCTCTCTCTCTCTCTCTCTCTCTCTCTCTCTCTCTCACTTACACTCTCTACATCTTTCACTCCCCCGCTCACTCACTCACTCTCTCTCTCCTTTTTAGCCGGATGGCTCAGGTCCAGTTACAAGCACTGAAAAGGGCTATTTTCTCCTCTCTCTCTCTCTCTCTCTCTCTCTCTCTCTCTCTCTCTCTCTCTCTCTCTCTCTCCGATAAAACGCATGACTCTCTCTGTTCCTGCAGATCTTTTTTCTTTTTTATTCTACACCAACTTTCCTCAGCTTTCACACTTCGCTAACCCTTGTTAAAATGAAACACTTGCTCCTTCTCTCATATGTCCTTTACTTACTATCTATTTCTCTCTCTCTCTCTCTCTCTCTCTATCGCTCTCTCTGCCCTCCCCCTCTCTCTCTCTCCCCTCCCTCTCTCTCTCTCTCTCTCTCTCTCTATCCCTCTCTCTCTCTCTCTATCCCTCTCTCTACCCTCCCCCTCTCTCTCTCTCCCCCTCCTCTCTCTCCCTCTCTCTCTCTCTCTCTCTCTCTCCCTCCCCCCTCACTCTCTCTCTCCTCCCCCCCCCCCTCTCTCTCTCTCTCTCTCTCTCTGTCTGAACTGTGAAGAGCATCATTAGTTTGTAAAAATCCTTCACATCTCTCTGCAACAATGCTGTTGTGTGTGTGTGTGTGTGTGTGTGTATGTGTGTGTGTGTGTGTGTGTGTGTGTGTGTGTGTGTGATATCTGCAGGGTAGAGGAGGAAGGCTGGGTGGTAGGAGGCGTGTTGGGAATGGGTGGGGAGTACCATACACATATATAAACACACACAGACAAAACACCTCTTGTGTGTGTGTGTGTGTGTGTGTGTGTGTGTATGTTGGGAGGGCTGGGGTGGTGTGCCTGAAGGGAAACAGGAGAAATGGGAAACATGGCATGTAGACATCCACATCTCAGCAACACACAACACACAACCTGTGTGTGTATGTGTGTGTGTGTGTGTGTGTGTGTGTGTGTGTGTGTGTGTGTGTTAATTGCTAACTTTACGGTCTGAACATTAACCATACTACATCATATATCTCTTCTATAACATTATATACAGGCACTGTTAAATATCACAGTGCATGGCGAAGACTGCAGGAAGAAGGCTGTGGAGGGGGAAACGAGGTCAGACTAAGGGTTAAGGGTCGTCTTGGTTAACGGTTGGTCTGCCACTCTCCAGCCCCCTGGGTCTGAAGTGGCGTTTGTGGGATATTCAGACTGACAGACAGCTGCTGTTTACACAAGACCAGTATTAAACATGAGAGACAACCCGTCTATAACACCAGAGAGACCAGACTAACACCAGAGAGGCCAGACTAACACCAGAGAGACCAGACTAACACCAGAGAGACCAGACTAACACCAGAGAGACCAGACTAACACCAGAGAGGCCAGACTAACACCAGAGAGACCAGACTAACACCAGAGAGACCAGACTAACACCAGAGAGGCCAGACTAACACCAGAGAGGCCAGACTAACACCAGAGAGACCAGACTAACACCAGAGAGACCAGACTAACACCAGAGAGGCCAGACTAACACCAGAGAGACCAGTCTATAACACCAGAGAGACCAGACTAACACCAGAGAGACCAGACTAACACCAGAGAGAGAGACCAGACTTAACACAGAGAGACCAGTCTATAACACCAGAGAGACCAGGACTATAACACCAGAGAGGGCCAGACTAACACCAGAGAGACCAGTCTATAACACCAGAGAGACCAGTCTATAACACCAGAGAGACCAGACTAACACCAGAGAAACCAGACTAACACCAGAGAGACCAGACTAACACCAGAGAGACCAGTCTATAACACCAGAGAGACCAGACTATAACACCAGAGAGGCCAGACTAACACCAGAGAGACCAGTCTATAACACCAGAGAGACCAGACTAACACCAGAGAAACCAGACTAACACCAGAGAGACAGACTAACACCAGAGAGACCAGACTAACACCAGAGAGAGAGAGAGAGAGAGAGAGAGAGAGACACCAGTCTAAAACTGAAGGCTTCTTTAAAGTGGCCTGTGTTGTCTGTGTTTGTTGACTCTGGGACAAACAAATGCAGCGTCCCTCCACTAGTTTGTGAATGTGGTTCACCACAATTAAACACTGAGCCTCGAACACCGAGCCTCAAACGCCGGAAAATATCAATCCCAGACGCTCGGGACACGGAAAACATTCCACAGGCTTCGGAATCGCTCCCAATAACGTGGTCATTAAAAGTGTTTGGAGAGTTTGGGCTCTGTTTTGTTTGACTGCAGCTGTTTGGGACAAACATTTGAGACACGAGTAACTAGAGGCACAGGCTGATTATAAACTCAGCCACACACACACACACACACACACACACACAGAGTGGGGACATATTTGAATTGTGAAACCATAGCCTTCAAACCTGTATTCACAATTAAACTGTTATTTATATTCATTCTTTACATTTACACTCTTTACACAATGTATGTATGTATGTGTGTGTGTGTGTGTGTGTGTATGTGTGTGTGTGCAAACAGAGTTTAATGCCCACAATGAGAGTTTAACTATGTTACTCATACCACATACTACTACTACAACTACTCAGTTGTGGATGACGTACACAAAATATGCGTTAAAGTACAGACCTCATTTAAACTCGGCTCTGTCCCAAACAACAACCTCCTCCCTAAATAGTGCACTTTAAAAATGTACAAAACTAACACTACTACACCACTACATTATGTAATACATAGTGTAGAGGAAGATGTTTGAGACACACCTCTAGTGGTGTGGTGGTGTAACTGCAAAGTGACAGTATAAACGCTCACAGCATTGGGCTTTTGTAGCCTACACACAAGTACAAATCGGTTTTTAGTTCTAAACTGAAGTTTAATAAAATCTTGCTTTAAACACAGGTTCACAAGTGACAGGTTAGACTGTGTATGAGCAGCGGCGCTAATGTGTGTGTTCTTCATTCACTCATTCATTGTCTGCAACCCGTATCCAGTTCAGGGCAGTGGTGGGTCCAGAGCCTACACGGTATCACTGAGCGCAAGGTGAGAACACACCCTGGAGGGGGCGCCTGTCATTCACAGGGCGACACACACTCACACATTTAATAAAACATCACATTTACTTTGTTGGGCACGGTGGTGCAGCAGGTAGTGTCGCAGTCGAGAATTGAGCGGGTTCAATTCCCGCTCCGGGTGACTGTCTGTGAGGAGTGTGGTGTGTTCTCCCTGTGTCTGCATGGGTTTCCTCCGGGTGACTGTCTGTGAGGAGTGTGGTGTGTTCTCCCTGTGTCTGCATGGGTTTCCTCCGGGTGCTCCGGTTTCCTCCCACAGTCCAAGAACACAAGTTGTTAGGTGGATTGGCGACTCAAAAAGTGTCCATAGGTGTGAGTGAATGTGTGTGTGTGTGTTGCCCTGTGAAGGACTGGCGCCCCCTCCAGGGTGTATTCTTGCCTTGTGCCCAATGATTCCAGGTAGGCTCTGGACCCCCCGCGACCCTAAATTGGATAAGCGGTTACAGATAATGGATGGATGCATGGATGGTTACAGATAATGAATGAATGAATTTACTTTGTTACCGTCCATCACTGCTACTGCTGCTACCAATAACAATTAATAACCTTCTGTGAGGTTTATACCTGTTATTTATGACAATGAATGTGGTGCAGCTCAAAGTGAAAGTCTTTCTCTGTCGGGTATTTGATCACTATTCATTAAACGAGTGGATTTTCATGAAGTAAAAGTGCTGCAAATGGCCATCGCTGACTCTGTGATGTAGGTGTAACTGATAATCAACAGCACTCTCATCGTCTTCTCCTCGAGACTCAGGGAGGATATGGTGTAGAGACGAGAGCCTCTGAGATCTCTCAATGAGAAGGTGAGAACCTGACGGGGGGAAATAAAGACTGTGGAAAGAAGCACGGAGCACTCAACCCTGAACCCACGCTACACACACTTTAATACACACACACACCGAGCTCAAAGCACCACTCCAGAGCAGAGATATGTAAATGGAAATGTAGATGACACCACAGAGCTTGAACTTCTCTCTGAAAGCTCAGCGATGAAATGGAAAGGGAACGGCAGTAAATAAAGTGCTTTTATTGCATGCACCAGAAAACCCCTGAGAGTGAAAGCAGCTGATGTTGGGTTTATTTGGTCTGGAATGTTCTGTTTAAAATATAAATAAATAAACGATAAAATAATAAATTTAATATTTACCCGAAAAGTGCATTAACAGAGGAAAACGTCCACGAACTTTACACCAAGATCAGCCTCAGAGTTTCACTGTCCACTGCAGATTCACACTGGATTATAATCTCTCCACTGTTATTACTGTCAGACCGTACACACTCCACACACTGCAGATTAATACTGGATTATAATCTCTCCACTGTTATTAATGTCAGACCGTACACACTCCACACACTGCAGATTAATACTGGATTATAATCCCTCCACTGTTATTACTGTCAGACCGTACACACTCCACACACTGCAGATTAATACTGGATTATAATCCCTCTACTGTTATTACTGTCAGACCATACACACTCCACACACTGCAGATTAATACTGGATTATAATCCCTCCACTGTTATTACTGTCAGACCGTACACACTCCACACACTGCAGATTCACACTGGATTATAATCCCTCCACTGTTATTACTGTCAGACCGTACACACTCCACACACTGCAGATTAATACTGGATTATAATCTCTCCACTGTTATTAATGTCAGACCGTACACACTCCACACACTGCAGATTAATACTGGATTATAATCCCTCTACTGTTATTACTGTCAGACCATACACACTCCACACACTGCAGATTAATACTGGATTATAATCCCTCTACTGTTATTACTGTCAGACCATACACACTCCACACACTGCAGATTAATACTGGATTATAATCCCTCCACTGTTATTACTGTCAGACCGTACACACTCCACACACTGCAGATTAATACTGGATTATAATCCCTCTACTGTTATTACTGTCAGACCGTACACACTCCACACACTGCAGATTAATACTGGATTATAATCTCTCCACAGTTATTAATGTCAGACCGTACACACTCCACACACT
Source organism: Hoplias malabaricus (assembly GCF_029633855.1). Lineage (NCBI taxonomy): Eukaryota > Metazoa > Chordata > Actinopteri > Characiformes > Erythrinidae > Hoplias > Hoplias malabaricus. The sequence goes on from NW_027100996.1 coordinate 54,885, forward strand.
GCAGATTAATACTGGATTATAATCCCTCCACTGTTATTACTGTCAGACCGTACACACTCCACACACTGCAGATTCACACTGGATTATAATCCCTCCACTGTTATTACTGTCAGACCGTACACACTCCACACACTGCAGATTAATACTGGATTATAATCCCTCCACTGTTATTACTGTCAGACCGTACACACTCCACACACTGCAGATTAATACTGGATTATAATCTCTCCACTGTTATTACTGTCAGACCGTACACACTCCACACACTGCAGATTAATACTGGATTATAATCCCTCCACTGTTATTACTGTCAGACTGTACACACTCCACACACTGCAGATTAATACTGGATGATAATCCCTCCACTGTTATTACTGTCAGACCGTACACACTCCACACACTGCATATTCACACTGGATTATAATCCCTCCACTGTTATTACTGTCAGACCGTACACACCCCACACACTGCAGATTAATACTGGATTATAATCCCTCCACTGTTATTACCGTCAGACCGTACACACTCCACACATTGTAGATTCACACTGGATTATAATCCCTCCACTGTTATTACTGTCAGACTGTACACACTCCACACACTGCAGATTAATACTGGATTATAATCCTTCCACTGTTATTACTGTCAGACCGTACACACTCCACACACTGCAGATTAATACTGGATTATAATCCCTCCACAGTTCTTACTGTCAGACCGTACACACTCCACACACTGCAGGTTCATACTGGATTATAATCCCTCCACTGTTATTACTGTCAGACCGTACACACTCCACACACTGCAGATTAATACTGGATTATAATCCCTCCACAGTTATTACTGTCAGACTCTACACACTCCACACACTGCAGATTCACACTGGATTATAATCTCTCCACAGTTATTACTGTCAGACCATACACACTCCACACACTGCAGATTAATACTGGATTATAATCCCTCCACTGTTATTACTGTCAGACCGTACACACTCCACACACTGCAGATTAATACTGGATTATAATCCCTCCACAGTTATTACTGTCAGACTCTACACACTCCACACACTGCAGATTCACACTGGATTATAATCTCTCCACAGTTATTACTGTCAGACCATACACACTCCACACACTGCAGATTAATACTGGATTATAATCCCTCCACTGTTATTACTGTCAGACCGTACACACTCCACACACTGCAGATTAATACTGGATTATAATCCCTCTACTGTTATTACTGTCAGACCATACACACTCCACACACTGCAGATTAATACTGGATTATAATCCCTCCACTGTTATTACTGTCAGACCGTACACACTCCACACACTGCAGATTCACACTGGATTATAATCCCTCCACTGTTATTACTGTCAGACCGTACACACTCCACACACTGCAGATTAATACTGGATTATAATCTCTCCACTGTTATTAATGTCAGACCGTACACACTCCACACACTGCAGATTAATACTGGATTATAATCCCTCTACTGTTATTACTGTCAGACCATACACACTCCACACACTGCAGATTAATACTGGATTATAATCCCTCTACTGTTATTACTGTCAGACCATACACACTCCACACACTGCAGATTAATACTGGATTATAATCCCTCCACTGTTATTACTGTCAGACCGTACACACTCCACACACTGCAGATTAATACTGGATTATAATCCCTCTACTGTTATTACTGTCAGACCGTACACACTCCACACACTGCAGATTAATACTGGATTATAATCTCTCCACAGTTATTAATGTCAGACCGTACACACTCCACACACTGCAGATTAATACTGGATTATAATCCCTCCACTGTTATTACTGTCAGACCGTACACACTCCACACACTGCAGATTCACACTGGATTATAATCCCTCCACTGTTATTACTGTCAGACCGTACACACTCCACACACTGCAGATTAATACTGGATTATAATCCCTCCACTGTTATTACTGTCAGACCGTACACACTCCACACACTGCAGATTAATACTGGATTATAATCTCTCCACTGTTATTACTGTCAGACCGTACACACTCCACACACTGCAGATTAATACTGGATTATAATCCCTCCACTGTTATTACTGTCAGACTGTACACACTCCACACACTGCAGATTAATACTGGATGATAATCCCTCCACTGTTATTACTGTCAGACCGTACACACTCCACACACTGCATATTCACACTGGATTATAATCCCTCCACTGTTATTACTGTCAGACCGTACACACCCCACACACTGCAGATTAATACTGGATTATAATCCCTCCACTGTTATTACCGTCAGACCGTACACACTCCACACATTGTAGATTCACACTGGATTATAATCCCTCCACTGTTATTACTGTCAGACTGTACACACTCCACACACTGCAGATTAATACTGGATTATAATCCTTCCACTGTTATTACTGTCAGACCGTACACACTCCACACACTGCAGATTAATACTGGATTATAATCCCTCCACAGTTCTTACTGTCAGACCGTACACACTCCACACACTGCAGGTTCATACTGGATTATAATCCCTCCACTGTTATTACTGTCAGACCGTACACACTTCACACACTGCAGATTAATACTGGATTATAATCCCTCCACAGTTATTACTGTCAGACTCTACACACTCCACACACTGCAGATTCACACTGGATTATAATCTCTCCACAGTTATTACTTTCAGACCGTACACACTCCACACACTGCAGATTAATACTGGATTATAATCCTCCAGTGTTATTACTGTCAGACCGTACACACTCCACAGACTGCAGATTAATACTGGATTATAATCCCTCCAATGCTATTACTGTCAGACCGTACACACTCCACACACTGCAGATTCATACTGGATTATAATCCCTCCACAGTTATTACTGTCAGACTGTACACACTCCACACACTGCAGATTAATACTGGATTATAATCCCTCCACAGTTATTACTGTCAGACCGTACACACTCCACACACTGCAGATTCATACTGGATTATAATCCCTCCACAGTTATTACTGTCAGACTGTACACACTCCACACACTGCAGATTAATACTGGATTATAATCCCTCCACAGTTATTACTGTCAGACCGTGCACACTCCACACACTGCAGATTAATACTGGATTATAATCCCTCCACTGTTATTACTGTCAGACCGTACACACTCCACACACTGCGGATTAATACCGGATTCCTAATATATCAGATTTGTGTGAAAACTATGCACACAACGCAAATTCATATCAGAAACTTTTTCCACAATTTTGAGGCAGAGTAAACCATTCCAGTCAAACTGTGAACAGTACACACACCACATTCACCACAGATTCACACTGGGTGTAAATCCATCCACAGGTATTACTGTCAGACTGGTGATTCACACTGGTTTACATCCACAGATTTGAGTGCACGGCTGTGAGGTGGCGATGCTTTAAAGAAAGCTCTTGAACACTCTTCCCCTTTCAAAGTTAATGACATAAAAACACTCAAACACTGCGACGTAAACACTGGAAATATCAGTCTTTCGGAGTTTCTTTAATGCTCGTCCATCCTCACACAGCAGTCACACGACCCCTGTGTGTGTGGACGGACAGATCAATGACATCGTATCCTCAGGTAAAAGCTAAATCCAAATCTGCTTCAACACGGCTTTAGCTTCTGCTGCTTTTATTGCTTTACACTCTGCCTGGATGGAGTCGAGTCAACACAGCTTTAAATACAGCTACTGGCCGAGAGAGAGAGAGAGAGAGAGAGAGAGAGAGAGAGAGAGAGAGAGAGTGAGAGAGGGAGAGAGAGAGAGAGAGAGAGAGAGAGAGAGAGAGAGAGGTTATTCAGCAGCCTGTGTATGTTCCACACACAGATTAGCTACTCCCTCTGGCCTTATTACAAACACTCACACACACAGACATTGATAAAGCGACAAAGACTGATACGGCCCTCACTGTGTGTTTGTGTGTGTGTGTGGTTTGTGGAGGCTGTTGTGTTTTTGAATTAGTTGGAACACTTTTAAGAATTAGGTCACACAAACACACACACACACACACACACACACACACACACACACACACACACACACACAAACACACTTAAACAGATACTGATAAAAGCATTGAGACTGATACAGACCTCTTCAGCATGTGTGTGTGTGTTGTGTTCTCAATAGAGTTGCAGCCAACACAAAGCTTGCTACAGAATGTACACACACACACACACACACACACACACACAGTAGACAGCCTGTATCAATTTGAGATTTCCAGATCTGGGCCTGGACTCCATATTCCGGGCCAGGGCTTTGTAATTGCCAGCAGATATAACACTACAGGGCCAATCAGTTTACATGCACAGTTCAGTGAGTGCAAAATCAAGGACGGAAACAGGATCCGGGTTTGGACTGTAGCAGTTTATAGGTATTGTTGGGGAAGGTGTATGTAATGTCCTCTGAATCTAGAAGACTAGACTCTGTGACTCTGTGCGTGTGTGTGTGTGTGTGTGTGTGTGTGTGTGTGAGGCTACTATTGTGAGTGTCCAGGGGAAACAGCCCAGTCTGTCCTAATAACACACTCCTCACCAACTGCCCCGCTTCAGGAGATAATGAGAGCACCTGAGAGTCACACAAATGCACACACACACACAAACACACACACACACACACACACACACACACACACACACAGAGAAACGGTTACTGTCCTCTCATTACACAGTGTCTGGGTGTTAATAAGGGGGCAACTCTCCCGCAGCATGCCAGTGATCATTCACAAAGACACACATGTGCTCTCTCTCTCTCTCTCATCTCTCTCTCCTCTCTCTCTCTCTCTCTCTCTCTCACACACACACACACACACACACCAGGAGAGAAAGAAATAGCTAATCTTGCTATTTCTTCTATTTCAGCAGTAAATTACATGTTCTCTCTCTCTGCATCTCTCTCTCTCTCTTTCTGTCTCCCTCTCTCTCTCTATCCCCCCCTCTCTCTCTCTATTCCTCCATCTATTTCTCTCTCTCTCTCCCTCCATATCCCTCCTCTGTCATCATAGAATATGTTTTAGGTCATTTAATGTTTAAGCAAATATTAATTAGCCATCAAAGGCTCTATGAAAGTGTGTGTGTGTGTGTGTGTGTGTGTATGAATGTATCTGTCTAATGTCAAACTCAGTTCCAATCCTAATGAAATCAATGCCAAAGGTTAGGAGCTGAAGCCTGTTCTGTGGTCTATCTGAGTGTGTGCTTTGCTTCTACACGCTCGGAGGAGAACACTGCACGACTGCTCATTCTGTTTAGAGAGAGAAGACCATCCCTCCCACTGACCACTGACATGGAGCCAAGCTGTTCTCCTGGACACATCGGCACACACCAATAAGAATGTGAGGTTTTCTATGGGTGTTTGATTTACTGTGTGTGTGTGTGTGCGTGCTAAATGCCCCTGGCAAAGCCGCAGGGTTGGCATTAGCTGAATGACTAAAGCTGGCTATGGCAGGAACACAGGCCCTTTTAAAGTTTGTACGGTCTACTGATATATAACTGCATGCTATTCACACACACACACACACACACACACAAATATGCATTTTAAAAGGGTGAAATATGGCACAGAATATAAAACATCACATATATAAACATAAGTGTCCAGCTGCTGCTGTTCATTTCCCTAAAGTGCTACAACAGATTCACCAGAATAATGCTATACACAGACCCAGACACACACACACACACACGCACACGCCACACTCACACACACGCACAAACGCGCACAACACACATTCACACAGGCACACACACACACACCACACTCACACACACACGCCCACACTCACACACACGCACAAAAGCGCACACACACATGCACACAGGCACACACACACACACAAACGCACACACACACACACACACACACACAGAGGCACACACACACATGCACAAACACACACACACACACACACACACACACACATACACAGTGAGTGTTAGCCTGAGGACAGAGCTGAGTGAAGTTGTGCTGGAGGATCACACTGAGGCTGGAAAAGACTCTCTCTCTCTCTCTCTCTCTCTCTCTCTCTCTCTCTCTCTCTCTCTGTGCATTCAGGCCAAGCGCTTTTCAACTGCACTACATATATAAAAAAGGCCATTGATTTCACCATCAGCCTGCAGCCACACACACACACACACACACACTTGTTTTTATACAGTATGAGGATGTGCCATATATTACTTACACATAACAATTAAAAGGCACCTTCCTGTTTACACTCATTCTAGATTTGTCCATCTGTTGCTCTGCATACTTTAAAGCCTCGGTTCCCCGTTTGTCAGTGGTCAGGGTCCACCACATGACCCTCACAGGACCCCCAGAGGACACTTGTAGAACCCCCACAGGAACCTCACAGGACCCCCCCACAGGACCCCCACAGGACCACCTGAGGACCCTTGTAGAACCCCCACAGGAACCTCACAGGACCCCTCACAGGACCCTCGCAGGACCCCCACAGGACCCCAGAGGACCCTCATAGGACCCTACAGGAACCCCACGACCCCTGCATGACCCCCACATGACCCTCACAGGACCCCCACAGAACCCTCACAGGTATGATTTGGGCTGTAGATTAATCTCAGGCTGATGCGGTGGTGGTGTGCGGACTCAAAGAGTCAGAGCCGTTTTGAAGTAATGAGGATGATCCACAGAATATGGCAGGTGGTTTTAATGTTATGGCTGAGTGGTGAATATAGGACGTAAGTATCTATAATACATTTAATAACTGAGAGAGAGAGAGAGAGAGAGAGAGACGAGAGAGAGAGAGAGCAGAGAGAGAGAGCCGTTCTCAAACTATTTAACCTTATTTTAAACACAGGCCACTTCCCAGCGTCTGGAGCGA
>NW_027100996.1:66797-71797 GCF_029633855.1 Hoplias malabaricus
CCCTCCATCTTTCATCCCTCCTTCACATCACAGATGAGCTTTCACCACTCCTCCATTCTTCCCTCCATCCTCAAGTCTCTCCGGACCCCGGAGTCTCCCCAGCCGGGAGCGAGTGGGACGTCTGGTGCTGATGTTGGAGGATCAGTTCAGGTGGATGGTGCTCCATCACTCCAGAGCTGAGTCCTCCCCGGTGACAGCACAGTCATGTGCAGATGCTCCAGAGCCTCTTTTCTATATAGACAGTCCAAACTGTGTGTGCTCCAAAGAAATGAGAGGCGTTTTAAAGTGTGTACGCCAGCGGAGGTGAAGAGTCCTCAGAGTAAACATGTGCTGAAAAACCATCGCCAGAGACCTTTACCATTAACATAAGGCCGTTCTGACCGTCCCCTGACCTGGAGAGCTCAAGGAAACACAGACACGGACGAGCCGGCCATTCTGAACAGCTCCTTGGCTCCAGTGTGAGGCTGAAGTCTTGGACTTGGAGCCTGACGCCGGGAAGTTAATTTAAACCCTCCGGCGATTCCCAGCCATGTTCCATATGATTGAACACGGCCCAATAGGGCTGCCAAAACTCCTCTGGCATCCAAGCTTCCGACCAGACGAACAGGAATTCACAGGAATTCTGTGGTGTGAGGAGCCAGGGAAAGGGTTGGCGCTCCGCGGGACGCAAGGAATCCACTGCTGCGTGAGAATGGCTTTCAATGGTGGCCTGGTGTTTGGAGTGATGGCTTCTGTTGACCATTCGGTCAATTCAAACCAAGGTTCTCTGTCCAAACTTGCTTAGGCATCTCTCTCTCTCTCTCTCTCTCTCTCTCTCTTTTAGTGGAGAGATTGTAAAAGTTGAAAATAACGAACTGAGATGAGGATATTACTCTATCCTGCTCCATAAGTGGGTAACACTGCTGTTACAGTTACATTACTTAAGGTGGAACTGACTCTAAAATCAGGAGAGCGCTAACTGCATGAAAGTAAACGCAGAGCGAAAGTGCTACAAAACTAAACAGCTTGAGTTACACATGAGTTTCTGTGGGAATTCAAACAGTGAATAAACACTTACAGACAATTACACTTTAGACACCAACATGATACAGTTGCTTCTTACTCACACACACCGCTCCACCTTAAATGATACAGTCGCTTCTTACTCACACACACCACTCCACCTTAAAATATACAGTCGCTTCTTACTCACACACCACCACTCCACCTTAAATGATATAGTCGCTTCTTACTCACACACACCACTCCACCTTAAAAGATACAGTCGCTTCTTACTCACACACACCACTCCACCTTAAAAGATACAGTTGCTTCTTACTCACACACACCACTCCACCTTAAAAGATACAGTCGCTTTCTTACTCACACACACCACTCCACCTTAAAAGATACAGTCGCTTCTTACTCACACACACCACTCCACCTTAAAAGATACAGTCGCTTCTTACTCACACACACCACTCCACCTTAAATGATACAGTCACTTCTTATTCACACACACTGCTCCACATTAAAAGATACAGTCGCTTCTTACTCACACGCACCACTCCACCTTAAATGATACAGTCGCTTCTTACTCACACACACCACTCCACCTTAAAAGATACAGTCGCTTCTTACTCACACACACCACTCCACCTTAAAAGATACAGTTGCTTCTTACTCACACACACCACTCCACCTTAAAAGATACAGTCACTTCTTATTCACACACACTGCTCCACATTAAAAGATACAGTCGCTTCTTACTCACACACACCGCTCCACATTAAAAGATACAGTCGCTTCAGACTCACACACACCGCTCCACCGTTAAAAGATACAGTCACTTCTTACTCACACACACCACTCCACCTTAAAAGATTACAGTCGCTTCTTACTCACATGCACGATCCACATTAAAACAGGAGGGGGAGACTTTGCTGAAAGAGCAGTCGTTCTCTAGAATCTACAAGGTGGACCAACGAGGGAGGAGTGTCTCACAGAGTGGACAGAGAGTGGACACAGGGTTTAAAAACTCCAGCAGCACTGCTGTGACTGATCCACTCTACACCAGCACAACACACACTAACAGCAGCGCTGAGAATGATCCACCACCACATCACACCTGCTCTGTGGGGGTCCTGAGTGCTGAGGAACAGGGGAGAGGGGGAGTATCTGAGAAAGCAGAGCAAATAATGAACCACAGTGTGTAACTGTAGAAGTACAGAGTGCTCCTGTGTGGTCAGTGGACACTGTGCAGACTCTCTATTACACTTTATCAGACGTGGACGATGTGTAGTTTATGAACTGACCGCAGTAACAAGGTTTTAGGACAAACTCTCAAACCAATGCTTAATAACAGCGCCTAGGTGCAGTAGCTGTGGACATCGCAATTTATCACCTGTGCTCAGTAACAGAGCTGTTACTGACTGTTACACAGTTATCACACTGTTATTACTCTGTTATTACTGCTGAGGTTAAACACTCTCCTGGCTATTCTGCATTCAGGAGCCAGTATAATTAATGGCAGGCTTAGTTAAAGCGGCATATGGGGCTTTGTTTCAGACGAGCAAAATACATTTGCATGTTATTAGGGTAATGGATGGGTGGTTGTGTGTGTGTGTGTGTTAACTGTATGTATATATATGCTGACTATAAGAGGAAATAGGTCTAAGACAAATAACCTTGAGAGGGTCTGAGCTGTGTGTAAATGAATGCATTACATGCTTAGCCCTATGTGTGTGTGTGTGTGTGTGTGTGTGTGTGTGTAGCCAGAAATATAATTACACAACATAATATTTAGCCTGAAGAAGGAGGGGGAGGGGCAGGCGAGCGTCTATAACAGCCCCCACCAGGCACAAAGCCATTTCCACTGACAAACACAAGCTGATGTCCATTCATTCTCCTCCACACACGCTCTCACTGCAATCGTTTACCTCAGACTCCTGGACGCGGATTTATTTCCGCACACACACGAGCAGAGCCAAGTGTGTGTGTGTGTGTGTGTGTGTGTGTGCATGCATTATGTGTCTGTCTGCTTCTGTAGCACGTGCACTCTCACTGCCAGGTGCTACAGTCTGTGGACACCTCTTCCATCAGGAGGAGGTTCTCCCTTTGATTCTGGAGCAGCTTCTTCTCCATCACGAGGCACAGGAAAGGAACATTGCTGTGAGGATTTGATGGCCTTCAGTTACATAAACATGTGTTGTATTGTTGTTGTTTGTCATCATCATCTCAAAGTGAACACAATTCCACTGCTCCACAACACAGTGCTGTTTTCTATTTCTATGTGTGAGCTACTCTTAGTGGGATTTACCCACATTTCCTTCTGGAGAAATCCCATATCCTGTGCTGGTGTGTTATTGTCAGAGTGTGCGGTCATGCACAGAGGTCTCTGTGTGTGTGTGTGTGTGTGCTAGAGCTCCACCCACTTCTCTAAAAGCAGTGCACACTAAATCATCATCTTTACATCGGCTACAATCCCCCTGGTACAACACACACACACACACACACACACACACACACACACACAAATCTGTTTAGTTTCTTGGGATCAAACAAATGCCTTACAGAAAGACAGATATAAACACGGTTAGAGCAAAAGCTTTATGTGTAAAAATGTAAATATTATAAAAACTTATAATGAAATTTTCAAATATTTTGGCAAATTACTAAATAAACTAAATAAATAAATAGCTGAATAAAACTAAACACTGATAATAATAATAATAATACTAATAATAATAATATTTTATTTATATATTTTCCAATTATGGAAATTTGAAATGTGATTTTATAAACTTTACTTTTATAAAATTTAAGAGTTGAGTTTAAAACATTAGAGCCAGGGTCTAACAGCTTCCAAAGGATTCCAGCGTTAAACCTGAAAAGAGTTCACATCACTAACCCTTCAAATTCACACAGTCACATTCACACAGTCACAGTCACAATCACACAGTCACAGTAACATAGTCACATTCACAGTCACATTCACACAGTCACAGACACATTCACACAGTCACAGTAACAATCACACAGTCACAGTCACATTCACACAATCACATTCCCAGTCACATTCACATTCACAGTCACATTCACACAGTCACATTCACACAGTCACATTCACACATTCACAGTAACAATCACACAGTCACATTCACACAGTCACAATTACACAGTCATATTCACAATCACACAGTCACATGCACATTCATACAGTCACATTCGCACAGTCACAGTCACAATCACACGGTCACAGTCACATTCACATTCACACAGTCACAATCACATTGACACTGTCATAGTCACATTCACACAGTCACAGTCACAGTCACATTCACACAGTCACAGTCACACAGTAACATCACAATTCTTCATTCTCAGTCTCCCACAGACAACAATAACCTTATAAATTTACCCACAACCTCAGCCTGATTCTCTCTCTCTTTCTGTCCTCCATCTCCTCCTCACTCTCTACTCTTTCTATACCTCTCTGTCATCTCACCGTCTCTCTCTCTATCTTTCTATTTCTCTCTCTGTCTCTCTATTTCTCACACATTCTACTCCCTTTCCCTTATTTCTCTCTCTTTGTTTGTCCCATTCTACCTATTTTCCACCCCCCTCCTCTCTCTTTCTCTCTCTCTCTCTCTCTCTCTCTCTCTCTCTCTCTCTCCACACACAAAGGCACTTACTCCGATGACATTTAATTTCTCTCCTAAGGCTGTTCCAGACTCAGAAGAATGAGATCCCTGCAGATGCCACAGCGACTGATCCAGGATCAGATCCCAGCAGAACCCAAACACTGAGCTGGAAATGCTCCTGACCCACTGTTCCCTGCACTACAGACCTATCTAGAACACTGTTACAGAGAACCTAACCAGTCCTAACGTTAAATCACGCCGAGTCCAGTCCACACACACACACACACACACACACACACACACATCTCTTAAACAAAAGTGGTTCTTCAATGACATCGCTCAAAGAACCCATTGTAGCACCTTTATTTTTAAGAGTGT
>NW_027100996.1:76797-80913 GCF_029633855.1 Hoplias malabaricus
TATGTGTGTGTGTGTGAGAGAGAGAGAAAGAGAAAGAGAGAGAAAGAGAAAGAGAGAGAGAGAGATAGAGAGGGGGACACAGAGAGAGAGAAAGAGAGAGAGAATGTTCGAGTACTGACCTTTTAATTCAAACAGATTTATGACCGAGCAGAGTTTCAATCAAACTTCATTACCACTGACACACACACACACACACATACATACACACACACACACACACACACACACACACACACACACACACAGAAATAATTAAATGGCATACAGTGCTGAAAATGCTTCCAAATCCTGAACAGCAGCAGAGAGCAGGTCTTATCCCAGAGCGGTCAGTCGTACGGAGTGTGGACAGAGAGAAGGTCTTATCCAGAGCGGTCAGTCGTACGGAGAGTGGAGAGAGAACAGCTCTTATCCAGAGCGGTCAGTCGTACGGAGAGGGGACAGAGAGCAGGTCTTATCCAGAGCAGTCAGTTGTACGGAGAGTGGAAAGAGAGCAGGTCTTATCCAGAGCGGTCAGTCATACGGAGTGTGGACAGAGAGCAGGTCTTATCCAGAGCGGTCAGTCGTACGGAGAGTGGACAGAGAGCAGGTCTTATCCAGAGCAGTCAGTTGTAATGGAGAGTGGAACGAGAGCAGGTCTTATCCAGAGCGGTCAGTCGTACGGAGAGTGGACAGAGAACAGGTCTTATCCAGAGTGGTCAGTCATACAGAGAGTGGACAGAGAGCAGGTCCTATCCAGAGCGGTCAGTCATATGGAGAGTGGACAGAGAGCAGGTCTTATCCAGAGTGGTCAGTCATTTGGAGAGTGGACAGAGAGCAGGTCTTATCCAGAGCGGTCAGTTGTACGGAGAGTGGACAGAGAGCAGGTCTTATCCAGAGCAGTCTTTCGTATGGAGAGTGGACAGAGAGCAGGTCTTATCCAGAGCAGTCTTTCGTACGGAGAGTGGACAGAGAGCAGGTCTTATCCAGAGCGGTCAGTCGTACGGAGAGGTGACAGAGAGCAGGTCTTACCCAGAGTGGTCAGTCATACGGAGAGGGGAGAGAGAGCAGATCTTATCCAGAGCGGTCAGTCGTACGGAGAGTGGACAGAGAGCAGATCTTATCCAGAGCAGTCAATCGTACGGAGAGGGGAGAGAGAGCAGGTCTTATCCAGAGCGGTCAGTTGTACGGTGAGTGGAAAGAGAGCAGGTCTTATCCAGAGCGGTCAGTCGTATGGAGAGTGGACAGAGAGCAGGTCTTATCCAGAGCGGTCAGTCATACGGAGAGGGGACATAGAGAAGGTCTTATCCAGAGCAGTCAGTCGTACGGAGAGGGGACAGAGAGCAGGTCTTATCCAGAGCGGTCAGTCGTACGGAGAGTGGACAGAGAGCAGGTCTTATCCAGAGCGGTCTGTCGTACGGAGAGTGGACAGAGAGCAGGTCTTATCCAGAGTAGTCAGTCGTATGGAGAGGGGACAGAGAGCAGGTCTTATCCAGAGCGGTCAGTCATACGGAGAGTGGACAGAGAGCAGGTCTTATCCAGAGTGGTCAGTCGTACGGAGAGTGGACAGAGAGCAGATCTTATCCAGATCGGTCAGTCATACGGAGAGGGGACAAAGAGAAGGTCTTATCCAGAGCAGTCAGTCGTACGGAGAGTGGACAGAGAGCAGATCTTATCCAGATCGGTCAGTCGTACGGAGAGGGGACAAAGAGAAGGTCTTATCCAGAGCAGTCAGTCGTACGGAGAGGGGACAGAGAGCAGGTCTTATCCAGAGCGGTCAGTCGTACGGAGAGGGGACAGAGAGCAGTTGTTATCCAGAGCGGTCAGTCGTACAGAGAGGGGACAGAGAGCAGGTCTTATCCAGAGCGGTCAGTTTTACAGAGAGTGGAAAGAGAGCAGGTCTTATCCAGAGCGGTCAGTCGTACGGAGAGTGGAAAGAGAGCAGGTCTTATCCAGAGCGGTCAGTCGTACGGAGAGGGGACAGAGAGCAGGTCTGATCCAGAGCGGTCAGTCGTACGGAGAGGGGACAGAGAGCAGGTCTTATCCAGAGCGGTCAGTCGTACGGAGAGTGGAAAGAGAGCAGGACTTATCCAGAGCGGTCAGTCGTACGGAGAGTGGACAGAGAGCAGATCTTATCCAGATCGGTCAGTCGTACGGAGAGGGGGACAAAGAGAAGGTCTTATCCAGAGCAGTCAGTCGTACGGAGAGTGGACAGAGAGCAGATCTTATCCAGATCGGTCAGTCATACGGAGAGGGGACAAAGAGAAGGTCTTATCCAGAGCAGTCAGTCGTACGGAGAGGGGACAGAGAGCAGGTCTTATCCAGAGCGGTCAGTCGTACGGAGAGGGGACAGAGAGCAGGTCTTATCCAGAGCGGTCAGTCGTACGGAGAGGGGACAGAGAGCAGGTCTTATCCAGAGCGGTCAGTCGTACGGAGAGGGGACAGAGAGCAGGTCTTATCCAGAGCGGTCAGTAGTACGGAGAGGGGACAGAGAGCAGGTCTTATCCAGAGCGGTCAGTAGTACGGAGAGGGGACAGAGAGCAGGACGTTGTTTTCCTTTAATTGCACAGTAACTCAAAGTTACTCAGCTGTGATTTAAAATGTTCAAATAACTGATGTTCGTGTTTAGATTCTGTTTCTAAAAACCAGGAATTAAACAGAATTAAAGGTATACGACCTTGGTTAGGAGATAGCTATAGGAGTGTGTGTGTGTGTGTGTGTGTGTGTGAGAGAGAGAGAGAGAGAGAGAGAGAGAGAGAGAGAGAGAGAGAGAGAGAGGCTGACTACTTGTACTCCGTGTTTTGCAAACAGAAATTAAATAAATATATGTTACTTGGACAGAGAAGAAACACAAACACACCATGAGCTGCTATTACTCTCTGGCCACTTTATCAGAAACACCTCCTCCACAGATTCCCTTCACAGGGAGCGAGAGTACGATCTAAACACTGCATATTTAAATTAGACTCCATAGTGCTGCTGGGAGTGTGTGTGTGTGTGTGTGTGTGTTTTCATTTTGCAGTGTATAATGTGTAGTTACCAAAACTAAATTTGTATATGCATTTATAGTTCATTGGTTAAGTGCTATATTACTGTTTAATTACAGTTATTATTACCATTTTATTGCACTTTTATAATTACTGTTTTTTGTTTTTTTTTTACAGAATTGAGAAAGTGAGCTTTATAATTAAAAGGAATAATTAAATTAGAACAAAGGTTTGTGGATACAATGTGTTTTTACAGCGGCATGATTGAAGTCGACACACAGTAAACCTGCTTTAAAAACAAATAAATGAAAAAATAAATAAATAAGAACAGTTCCAAAAAAGAAAATAAGCACATTTTGAAGTTCAGAATTTCTACAGAAATAAAAAAAATAAATAAATACAAACGTTCCAAAATAAACTAATTATTATTATTATTATTATTATTATTATTATTATTATTGTTATTATTATTACTTTAATAGGTGTAAATAAATAATCCTGTAACTCCCTGGGCACCCAGTGCAGGACCTTGTATCTCCAAAAATTTAGGAAAAAAAAATCTAATTGTTAGAGATATTTTCCTGAGTGACTCTGGTTTTATTGTTTCTTTTCAATCAGTTCCTCGTTCACTTTTACTTCACTGTAAACAACAGCTGTTTATATTTTGGTTTGAAATAACACCCAAAAATAAACAAATAAATAAAATAAGAAATTGAAATAAATTAATAACAAAATAAATGTTGGAGATAAAAGGTTCGTCCAAACAATGATAAAAAAAACCAACATTTTAAAACACAGAAACTATACAATATCCAGTGTTTAAACAGAAGATAAAGGGGTAATTTTCAGTGAGATACATTGTGTAAATATAGTCACTGTTTACACACACACTGTGTTTCACTGTGGGTCTGTGATGTTTGTGATAAAGAGGCCAACAAGCTCTTCACGTTTCCATTATATTGTCCACCTTTTATACACTCATATATACATTAAATTCATATATACATAAAATAAAAAAATCATAAAATACATTAAATAAAAAAGTTTACAACACACACACACACTTCCAGAAGCTTCTGTGAGTCTGCAGCGAAGATATCTAGACACACTGATCCAACCATCTGTACACACATCTAGATAAGACCCACTTACA
>NW_027100996.1:88613-93613 GCF_029633855.1 Hoplias malabaricus
CTGCAATGTATTCTCCTCCAACACTGCCGCTGCGAATCAGTGTTTCAGCAAAAGTAGAGTCTATTGTGATTAATTATAGCCGCTGCTCTAATATTTCACGTGAGTAAACGTGAGATCAGTCGTCAGCTTTAGCGCGAACACACAAATAGCACCGGAGAATGGGGGAGGGGGGGGCGGGGATACGTGTTTTTATTGGACAGCTCTAGCAGCCAATGGAGAAACTCGTTAAAGTGATTTTGCAGCTTTTCATTGGTCAGTTTGATATCAGCTGCTGAAGAGACAGAGATTAATGCCCACATGTAACACGTGAAATTGGAGATACGTGTTTTTAACCGGACAGTGGCAATATGTAAATTCAAACTAATTTTGGAGCATTCCTATTGGTCAATTCTTCACGTTCAAATGATGTAGTAAACTAGACATTTTCGGACAGTGAGGATGTGCAAATACTACATCATTTTATACAAGAGACTCAAGCATCCATTGATTTCTGTTTCTACAAAAGTCCTAGAAGCAAATCGCACATGATTACAGAAGGACAGCTGTAGCTATGATATAAAACTGATCACCTAACCATAGCTATATATGCTGTATTTTATGTTTAATAAATTAAATGTAAAAAAAATAAATCATTTAAAACAAAAAACAGAGAAAGACAGAGGGACTGTGTAGCCATTGCCTTTTAGGGGACTGAAAATGACTGGGTAATCTCAAGCACACACACACACACACACACACACACACACACACACAGAGAAGTGTGTGGGAGATTAGTGGAGTTTCTGTGTAATTCCTGTGAGGGCAGGTGAGTGTAAAAGCTCTTCTTACTGCAGATTATTAATGTGTTAATCATTTTTACACCAGATTAGGAACAGTTCAGTCAAACAGCACACACACACACACACACACACACACACACACACACACACACACACACACACACACACACACACACACGTGGCTGGACAAGTGCATCATTAAGCTGTATACACACACTGCAAAGCTGAAGTCATCGAAGGGTCTAGATCACTACGAGCTGAATAAATATTGTCATGGTTACAGATATGAGGCTTATACAAACACTTGTGTAAACACACAAACATTATTTTATTATTATTTATATAGTATATAGAATATTGTTCTTTAAACACATGAATAAAATAATAAATAAATAAATAAATGTATATACCGCCCCCTGCACTTCCTGTGGTGTATTACAATTCGTCAGAATGAGTTTTTAAATCATTATAAAAAAATAAAACTAAAAATATTATTAATAAAAATATATATATCGCCCCCTGCACTCCCTGCAGTGTATTACAATCTGTCAGAGTGACAAACGCATCAAATGATACATATACGAGTTCATATAAATATACAATTGTTAACGCAATATTACATTAACCTCCATTAGATGTTAAAGGTAACCCCTTTCCATGTTGTGGATCTGAGGCTGAGTTCAGGTTTAAAAACACAGTCCCCAGAAAGATCTGATGTCCCTCGGTCCGAGCAGGTTTCAGCAGTAAATACAGAAATATTCCTCCACACACAAATCAGTGGCCGTCCAGCAGGACATAATGGACTATTGATTTTGTTACCACTCTGAGGACACTGCCGAAGGTTTAATGGGCTTCGCTCTTCTTAATACACCCCGATATTAATAAAACATAATTATCTTTTCTTTATGGCTTTGCCTGGAAGAGAACAGCGAGGATCAAATGCAGCCAAACTGCAATTTAAACCACCACAGCACAGCTCCAGCACTCTATTAAACAAACGGATGTGTGTGTGTGTGTGTATGCAGTTAGATACAAAAACAAAAATCAGTAGCAGATTTCAATTCTCTTTCAGATTCGTAAACTACAGCAAGATGGACTGAAAATGCACACACACACACACACACACACACACATACACACACAATCACTTGTTTTAATGCATTATGAAGTCCTTATATTGACATCCATTCACTTGGTGGAGACTAACCCTTACTTTACTCAAAAGTAACATGAATCTAAACACTGATTCTAACACTTACCTTAAGCTTAAGCCTAAACTTAAACTTAACCATGACCCTAAATTTAAACCTTATCCAAGTTCACACTGACTTTGACTTACACTAATTTTAAAATATGTCTTGTGGTCCCCATGTGAGCTATTGGTCCCCACAATGTGATATATACCTGAAACACACATACACACTCTCTCTCTCTCTCTAACAATTCACCGAGATTATTTCACAGTTTTTTTTTTAAATCTTTAAACATCTTTAACTCCTCTCACATTATTTACAAATGATGGTGCAACAGAAGCAATGTCGCCCCCTACACTTCCTGCAGTGAATAACAATTTGTCACAACGACAATCAGAAGCATATTAACATTACAGGCCTTTACATATTGCTTTTAAACATAAATGAAAGGAACCATATCGCCCCCTACACTTCAGGTAGAGTACTGCAATCTGCTGGGGTATATATGTACCGTGTGTGTGTGTGTGTATATATATATATATATATATATATATATGTGTGTAACATTTCTGAAGATACAGAAGTAAAAGAGAATATTACGTACTGACCACTGGAAGTCAGTCTAAAACCCAAACATCCTCAGCTCATTAGAACCAACAGCGAGGTGTGTGTTCCAGTCCACGAAGTTGGTTTTAACACTTAATTAGAGCCGGTGTCATTGCTGTCTGCTCCAGCACCAGGAGAGCGCTCGGGCTAATTACAGGCAGAAAGTGAAGCAGTTTAAAGCGGCTCAGAGGCTCAGGTGTGAACACATCGGCGAGGAGGAAGTGGAAGTGTGAGGATTTAAAACACAAAACACACTCTCAAACACACAGAGCTTCACTGGTAACTTCTGCAGCTTTCTACGTGCTAATGCTCGGCTTCAATTAGCACGCTCCAGCACGTGCAAACACACACACACACACATTCTAGAGTGTCTTCTGCTCTTCTGGGAAGTCTTTACATGAGACTTTGGAACATTGCTGTGAAATATTATTGCACTCAGCCACATAAACATGACAGAGATTAAGTAATGACACCCACCGATTAGTTCTAGATCACAAACACTGCTCCAACTCTTTCCAAACACATCAGACAAGGCTCTATCCTTCTAGAGAACACAGTTCTACTGCTCCTCACCCAGAATAATCCAGAGCAAAGGGAACAGAGCGATACACACTTCAGAGCATGGGCTGTTAGACGCTGTAAGTTTTCCTGGAGACGTTCTACTGCACACAAAAGAACTTAATCAGTACATAACTGTTTTGGAGCTGCTCGATTGTAATAGCCTGCTGAAGCTGAATTTAAATGAAATTACACAGTTACACGTGTGTAATCACATGTTATTAAAAACTACAGCAAGATATCATCATCTGTGTGTACGATAAAAGCCTAGGAGTCATTCCCAATAGTTTCTTCAGCTCTGAGAAATGACACAGCCCCGTATTCCCTTCTCCTCCCTCGCACTCATTTTTAACGGCGTCTCATTTCTGGACATTGTTGGGGACGCAATCTACAGAGACGCGGAGGCTGAATCGCGGCGAGGCCGTCCCCATTTTCCCCACCATTTGGCTCTGAATGTGTACAGCCTGGTGCTGTGCTTGCTCAGAGGGAATGAATATTCCTGATAATGATGCAAACGCACAAGGGGGAGGGGGAGGGCCGCGGCAATATGAGTCAATAGCTCGTCTCTGGCCGCGAGAGTCTGCACTAGCTCCAGCATTGATCATCCGCTACATTTGCCTTCCTCCTACGAAAAATAGATAGAGAGAGAGAGAGAGAGAGAGAGAGAGAGAGTAGTTACAGGGACGTGTAATGACACTGTGTATCAGAACTGACCCAGTGGTCTGCCAAAAGAAAACAATCTCTTAAAGGAGAACAAAGGATGAAATGAAAGAGAGAAGCCGGTCCGATGGCCCTTTCTTCCACAGAGAATAATTGGAGGACGGAGGTGTGGAGGTGAGGCTTATCAAAACGGACTCTGAACACTTCAAACCTCTCATCTTGCTCTGGATCCTCCTTTAGATGTGTGTTTCCTTGGCTTTTGCTTGTTTTCAAAACCAGGAGGAAACAGCTTCTAGATGCATATCTCCTCACTGACCTGTTGTCTATTCCGTGTTGTCGTTTAATCTGAAGTAATGGCTCTCTGGGTGTTAGCAAGACTAGCCTAGCTGGCGCACAGCGAGCAGTAGCGATGCCTGTAGGGGCTAGGGCTTCGGTATGGGCCAAAGGAATGGAACACGAGTCAAAAACAAATAAAGAATCACAACGACATGAATTTCTTCTAGCACATGTATGGGATTTCCAATACTATGTGAGCACTGAACTAAAGCTGGTTTACATGAGCATGCTCAGACAAAGCAGTATCCAAAACAAAAGCCCTAGAGAATGTGCAAGGCCTTCAGTTCAGCTCCTGAAGGCCTCATTATGCGGATGGTTCTCGGCAAACAACGGTTTGGGATATTTTAATAATTTAATATCATTTTTGTTTGATCATTCCGATGGCGGTAAATAAATATTGGGAGCGTTTGTGTAACTGATGTTTGTGGAACAGCTTCCAAGAGTTAAATGTAAATTAAAACACTATTAATATATTTTGGGTTTCATGTAGTGTTTTATAAAAGTAATTTATAAATAAATTTAGAAGAAATAATAGTATTAAGGTGCCGCAGACGTCTGCAGAGTGATGTATGAAAAGCTAATTTATGACAATGTTACTTGTGAAAAGAGCTATACAAATACACTGAGTGGTTGGTTGTCACAGCACACTACTGTACAGAACCTTCATGAACATCCTTCAGAGTCCAGAACCACAGCCCATGGGTCCAGAAGAGTGCACACAGTCTCCTCAGAGTCAGAGAGAACCTCGGAGACAAATCACTAGGGAAAACCAGAGCCGGAGAAAAGAGAACAAGCTGTATTTCACAATTCTGCCTCTTGTTTGGTGTGTACTGGCCTTTAAGCTTCACCCAAAATCACACACGTCTGG
>NW_027100996.1:96113-107593 GCF_029633855.1 Hoplias malabaricus
GCACATCATAGGACACCTTCAGAGACTTTAAGGTGGACACTGACACAGCTTCCAGGACCACCACACAACTGTATGCAATCAAACAAGAGCTGCACCCAATGCCAAGCATCAGCCAGAGGGGTATAAAGACCCCTGCAGAAGGATTAAACCCACATGGGCTTTATATCACCCCTTACACTGCTTTCACTCATTACAGCAGTTAAACAGATGAGCCACAACATTAAGAACACTCACAGATAAGAAAATAACATCTGGAACACCGTATACATCCAATAGCCCAATGCCAAGAGTGGGCTAGAGGGGTATAAAGACCCCTGCAGCTGAAACAACACAAAGCAGCTCTGACAGAACACCCCCATGGACCCTGCGGACGAGCCAAAACATTAAGACCACTCACAGTCCAAGCCACCGAGGTCTGAGATGCACTATACACCCAAACATTTACAGAGACCCCCTTAAAAAGAAATAAATCCAGCCATTTTAAAGAGCACAAAGACACACAGCTTGTGTAATCTCCACAGATCGGCCACAAAGAGGCCAGAGCTTAACCTCGCCGTGCTGAATGCCATCAAATCCTCCCAGAAAAGTTTCAACCTCCAATCTAAAGCCTTCCCAGAAGAGGGAGAGAGGGCTGCTGACTGCTGCACTCGTCCATTCGGCTCTAATCAGGAGCCCCGCTGTTTTACTGCGGCTCAGGCGGCACAAAGGAGCTCCGGCAGGACGCCCCCCAAACGCCTTATATCCCCCCCACCACACTCGCTCTCATACAGCAGGTGATTTACCCAGCATCCTCCTGGGCCCCTGGATATCACACACACACACACAAACACACACACACACAAAGAAAGAAAGAAAGTAAGAAAGAAATAAAGTGGTGGATGTGCAGAGTATCCCCTCTACAACAATGAGCCAAAACATTAAGACCACACACATATGAAGTGGACACACATCAAACTTGTGCCTTTATACAACCTAAAGGAGACCATGCCCAATGCCAAGCGTCGACCAGAAGGGTATAAAGCCCCCATTTCAGCATCACACTGTAGAGCACTAGCCCTGTGTTCTCTCCTGTGTTCCAGAGAGTGAAGAGTGATCTTTGTCTCACTCTCTGGCCTCAGCACTGCTGAAACAACACTATGTACTTTTTTTTTTTTTTTACAGGAGTGTTTCGATCTCACTGTCACCAACATACAGCAAAGATGTGAAACTTACAGCTGGACGAAGGACGAATGCCAGGACGAATGCCATCAAATCCTCACAGCAATGTTCCAACATCTAGTGTTCCAAGGCTTTGTGGAAGAGTAGAGCAACTCCTTTCAATTCTTGAGAGTTATAAAATATACATTTAACACAAACACACACACACACACACAGATTCACACACACATATTATGTATTCTGTGGACATTTAATCCAGTAATAAGACTGTCACCGTATAAATATATATATATATGTACCCCCCTAACACACACACACACACACACACATAAACCCATGCTGTGCCATATAGCAGCTTTCCTACAGTAGATAATAGCTGTGATCAGACGTATGTGTTTGTGTGTACATATGTCTGAGTGTGTAAATGTGTGTGTGTGTGTGTGTGTGTGTGTGTGCTGCTCTGATAACAGCTCTTCTGAAGGAAAGGGGTTCATATGGACTCTGTGTGGGAGAGATGGGCTGATACAGCAGGTTACACATCTCCTGCTGCTCCACACTTACACTGACTTTATATACTCACACACACACACACACACACACACACACTCAGCACTGTGGAGAATATGTAGAATATGTAGGAATTACCTAGAAAAGCACTGTACACAGGAGTGTGTGTGTGACTGGGTGAGTGATTGGGGTGAGAGTAAGAGTGACTGGGTGAGTGTGTGAGTGACTGGGTGAGTGTGTGAGTTACTGGGAGAATGTGTGAGTGACTGGGTGAGTGTGTGAGTTACTGGGTTAGTGTGTGAGTTACTGGGAAAGTGTGTAAGTGACTGGGTGAGTGTAAGAGTGACTGGGTGAGTGATTGGGTGAGTGTAAGAGTGACTGGGTGAGTGTGTGAGTGACTGGGTGAGTGACTGGGTGAGTGTGTGAGTGACTGGGTGAGTGTGTGAGTGACAGGGTGAGTGTATGAGTGACATGGTGAGTGTGTGAGTGACTGGGTGAGTGTAAGAGAGACTGGGTGAGTGTGTGAGTGACTGGGCGAGTGTGTGAGTGACAGGGTGAGTGTGTGAGTGACATGGTGAGTGTGTGAGTGACTGGGTGAGTGTAAGAGAGACTGGGCGAGTGTGTGAGTGACAGGGTGAGTGTGTGAGTGACTGGGTGAGTGTAAGAGAGACTGGGCGAGTGTGTGAGTGACAGGGTGAGTGACATGGTGAGTGTGTGAGTGACTGGGTGAGTGTGTGAGTGACTGGGCGAGTGTGGGAGTGACAGGGTGAGTGTGTGAGTGACAGGGTGAGTGACATGGTGAGTGTGTGAGTGACAGGGTGAGTGACTGGGCGAGTGTGTGAGTGACAGGGTAAGTGTGTCAGTGACAGGGTGAGTGACATGGTGAGTGTGTGAGTGACTGGGTGAATGTGTGAGTTACTGGGTGAGTGTGTGAGTGACATGGTGAGTATTTACTGTGAAATCAAACTGAATTGGTTTCTAGAGAAGAGTGAATGCAATTAACTGAAATGTACAAAAAAATGGACAGTAACAAAAACATGTCTCGAAAAAATAAAATAATTAAATTAATAAATAAATAAATACATATCCCCCCCACCCTCTCCACTCACCCCACTCCTCTCTCTGTGGTTGATAGCTCTTACAGAGTGTAGATGCTGTTTAAATGAACAGATGAACTCATGAATAAATTAATATTTACAAAACAGATCGGCAGTGATAAAGGAAAAGGTCACATACTCTCTCTCTCTCTCTCTCTCTCTCTCTCTCTCTCTCTCTCTCTCTCTCTCTCTCTCTCCCCATCATTATTGTGTCTCTTCATATCTCCCCTTTTCTCTCACACAGCTTTCTTCTTATTCCCATTTTTCTCTCGTTTCTCATGATGTTACAGAAGAAATCTCTACTCATTCCTTCATTCACACATCCATCCCTCCATCCCCCGTTTCATCTCTCTCTCAAGTCCCCAATCCTTCCATCCATTGTTTTCTGTTCCTCCACCTGTTCATTCCATAATCCAGTCCTTTCTGTCATCTTTCCATTCTTTTACAGCTCTGAATTTATTATTATCCCTTCATTCATTCATTCATTCATCTTTCTTTTGGAGTAATAAGGGGATAATAACATCATGTGACTAATGAGTTATAATTGAGTATCAGAGGCTCTCTCTCTCGCTCTCACCCTCACTCTGTGTGCGGTGTGTGTGCATGTATGTGTGTGTGTGTTTGTTTCCATTCATTAAGCAATGTTCTGATACCAACCTGTGTCTCTGGGGTTTCTTAGAAACACACATCGCTCGGTCAATTATAAAGACCCCATTAAAAGGGTCACAGAGTTTAAGTGAGTAAACACACACACACACACACACACACACACACACACACACACACACACTTCACTTCCTCATCACCTCACACAAGATCACACATCCATACGTCAAGGTCTTTATCTATCCATCCTTCGGTCAACACCTACTGCATATGTTCATCTCTCTATAAACATCTGTGTCATCCATCCATCCTTCCTTCATCCATCCTTCCTTCATCATCCTTCCATCATCCATCCATCCGTCCATCCATCCTTCCATCCATCCATCCTTCCTTCATCCATTCTTCCATCATCCATCCATCCGTCCTTCCATCCATCCATCCTTCCATCTATCCTTCCATCCATCCTTCTATCTATCCTTCCATCCATCCTTCTATCCATCCATCCATCCGTCCTTCCGTCCATCCATCCTTCCATCCATCCGTCCTTCCGTCCATCCTTCATCCATCCGTCCATCCGTCCTTCCGTCCATCCATCCATCCATCCGTCCATCCGTCCTCCGTCCATCCATCCATCCATCCTTCTATCCATCCGTCCTTCATCCATTCTCTATCCTTCCATCTTCTACATCCATCCTTCCATCCATCCATCCTTCATCCATCCGTCCTTCCATCCATCCAGATTATCCCCTTATTACTCTTCAAAAGAAAGATGGATGTAAGATGAATGAATGACGATGAACTGAAGATGAACTGTGTTCTCTACAGTGATGGAGCTCTATAGAATACCTCTGGGTGAGTTAGAGTGGTCGGGCCAGACCTGGCCTCACTAAGGTGTGTTGGCTGAATACCATCAAACCCTTACAACAGTGTTCTCACAGATGGTGTAAAGTCTTCCCAGAAGAGCAGAGACTCACTGCAGCAAACTCTGAGGAGAACTGCTGGATCAGCCACAAGATTTGGGTAGGGCATGGGTGGAAGGATGGATGGAAGGATGGTTGGATTTAAGGATGGATGGGTGGATGATGGATGGATGGGCTGGGCCAACATTAGCAGTCTCGGTCCTTCGTTTCAGTTCTGAGAGTCTTTACAAGTGATACACTGGACATTACAGTAAAGGTCTTTGATCTCTACAGCGTAAACAACAACAACAATAACAACAACAGGAGTAAGTGGACGATGGAGCCTGTTACAGAGTGATATTCAGCTGCTTTTAAAAGAGCAGCAGAATCTACTTAATGCTAAAGTATTCAAAGAATTCACAGTATCATTAAGTCCAGCTGTCTGCCCCTTCACCGTCATGTGTGTGTGTGTGTGTGTGTCTGAGAGAGAGAGAGAGAGAGAGAGAGAGAGAGAATAACCAGGCAAAGATAACATGAGAAACAAGTGAGAGAAAGAATGAGACAGAGAGAGAGAGAGGAATGAGAAGAATGAGATAAGTGAGAAAAATAATAGAAAGTGTGTGAGAGAGAAGAAGAAGAGACTGATAAAGTTCTGAAGAGTGTAATATAACGGTCTAAAGTGTACGGTTTTTAAAAATGTAAAGACTTTATTAGGAGTTAAGGGTAAAGGAGCGGAGCAGGACAACCCCCCCCCCGCCCCCCGCCCCCGCCCCAGGACACGTCCGCTCCGACACTGACGCATGAATAAAGAGGGGGACACAAAAGGAATGTGTGTTTCAATGACTGTCATTATCATTGGTGCGCTCGAAGAGAGGGATGAGCAGAAAAGAGGCGCGTCATTTGAAGTCTGTAAGCAGCTTAGGGCCGGACGGCTGCGGCGCGATGGACAAAGCCCCGAAATGTTGCCCTTTCTTCGCGGGCCATATTTACTCATTCACGCTTTAATGCTCGTCACTGCAGTAATCCCACACAGCTCCGGAGCCAAAGAACAGCAGGAAAAGAGAGAGAGAAACAGGGAAAACAAAAGAGAAACAGGAAAACGAGAGACACCAGAGAAAAGTGAGAAAATCTGGAGAAAAAGAGGAATGAATCAATGAAACTGAGAAAATAATTAGGGAAAGGGAGAAAAACTGAGGAAAGAGGTAAACATTAAAAGGAGAAACAAGGAAAAGAGAGAAAACCAGGAGGAAAAAATGAGAAAACAGGGAGCAAGAGAAATCCTGAGAAAAGAAAGAGAAACCAGAAGAATAAGAGTGTAATCAGATGAACATACATGTTTTGCCTGTGTGTGTTGTGTGTGTGTGTGTGTGTGTGTTGTGTGTGAAGTACTCGTTTGTCCTGGCTGAATAGATGATGTGCTGCAACTCAACGCATGGATGAAGCTCCAACGCTGGCAGCGGTTTTATCTCCTCACACTGAGATGGAGCAGTGTGTCTGTGTGTGTGTGTGTGTGTGTGTGTGTGTTTCTCAGTTCCTAAGCACAATTTCATTACGCTGACTGTTCTATATGATAGATATGTGAACTCTCTCTCTCTCTTACACACACACACACACACACACACACACACACACACACTCCTCTATTTCAAAATCCCCTTAAAAACCAAAGCCCACTGAGAGCCTTTTACCACCAGAAGCCTGAGGTGAAAAATAGGTTCATCCAAACACACACACACACACACACACACAGAGTGAAAAAGAGAGACGGAAAGAAAGAGAGAGAGAGATTGATTGATGTAACATGGTGAGTCTGGTTAACTCTGGGCCTTTCCCTAACTCTAAGGAATTATCCATTCAGTTCTCTCTCTCTCTTTCACACACACACACACAAAGATACTCTGAGGGGGTCGGCCAAACCGCTGTTTCCCTCTAAAACACACACATCATTTGCCAAGAAAAAGAAAAAGTGCTAGAGAGAGAGAGAGAGAAAGAGAGAGAGAGAGAGAGAGAGAGAGAGAGAGAGAGAGAGAGAGGGACGGAGGGAGAGAGAGAGAGAGAGAGAGAGGGGAAGGGAGGGATGGAGGGACACAGAGAGAGAGAGAGAGAGAGAGGAGAGAAAGAGAGAGAAAAGAGAGAGAGAGAGAGGACAGAGAGAGGGAGGGAGGTGGGGAGATGGACAAATTCTCAGCACACAACCATACAGGCTTTAATTATGCGGCCTGTGAGAATGAATCCTCTCTCGCATTGGGCTTACACATTATCCATATTAATTAGAACAACAATTCAGCACACACACACACACATACACAAAATACATCCTGCAGAGTGCATTACATTCTGTAACTCTCATTACAGTTATTACTGTGGTTCCCTGCACTTCTGAAATGAAATGTGAAGTTATTTGTCATTGTACAACGTACGTCTGCATTTAATCCATTGTCGTAGTGAACACACACACACACACACACACACGCACACACACACACACTAGGGCACTAGGGGCTGTGAACACACCCAGAGCGGGGAGCAGTTGTGGGTTCAGTCCCTTTCTCAAGGGCTCCCTAAGCCATGGATTGAGGGTGGAGGTCAGTGCTGTTCCTTCACTCCGACTGCCCCCAGTTTTCCGGTGTTTGTTTAATGAAACAGTGCCCCCAGTGGACAGGAGCTAGAGGTATCATATCGACCAATAAGGAGCTTAGAGGTATCATATCGACCATCATGAAGCATCTGTGTACAAGCGTTATGATATTAATTAGAGACAGTTAAGTCATCACAAAGATCCCTGTAACCATGGAGCCAGGACTCTCTCTGTGTGTGTGTGTGTGTGTGTGTGTGCAATCCAGCTGCTAAATGAACGTGAGCTGATCATCTATAATTTCAGAAAGAGTAGGACAAATCCCCCGGAACACACTTCCGAATAAGAGAAATGTCTCTCTCTCTCTCTCTCTCTCTCTCTCTCTCTCACACACACACACACACAACACACACACACACACACACACACAGAGAGAGAGAGAGAGAGAGAGAGAGGAGCTGAGAAAGTGGGAATAATTCAAAAATGCCAGGCAAGAAAACTCATTACAGCCGGAGTGGTAATGAAAATGAGACATGCAGACACACACACACACACACACACACACACACACTCGCATACACACGGACACACACACACACGCACACAGATGACAAATCACTTCACAAACCTCAAAACACTGTATTAGATTTTTCATTCAGAGCTGAACTTCAGCCAAGCGTCACTTCAGAGGGGAAACAGGGACAGGAGAACCACCATGTTCTACAGGAGAACCTGTGTTTAACTCCCCCCCAAACCACAGAAACCACTTCAGAGCACTGTTACTATACTATTAACACATTATTATAATAAACAGGAACATTCCCTGAAGACTCAGTACAGAGGAGTGTTTTATAACACACTGCCCGACAAAGGCTCCACACTGGAACATTATCTAGAACACTATTACAGTTCTAATTACACTGCTACAGAGAACAGAAGGCTGCTAGATAGAACACAATCTAGATCATCACTGAAGAATGCAGTAGTATCTAGAACACAATCACAGCAATTAATTCTAATTACACTACCACAGCAAACAGAAGGGGCATCTGGACTGGAAACACTATCTAGAACACTATACAGTTCTAATTACACTACCACAGCAAAACAGAAGGGGCCTCTAGACTGGAACACTATCTAGAACACTAATACAGTTCTAATTACACTACTACGGAGACAAGAATGGGCCTCTAGACTGGAACACTATCTAGAACTCTATTACAGTCCTAATTACACTACCACAGCAAACAGAAGGGGCCTCTAGATTGGAACACTATCTAGAACTCTATTAAGGTTCTAATTACACTACCACAGCAAACAGAAGGGGCCTCTAGATTGGAACACTATCTAGAACACTATTAAATTTGTAATTACACTACTACAACAAAACAGAAGGGGCATCTGGACTGGAACACTATCTAGAACACTATTACAGTTCTAATTACACTACCACAGCAAACAGAGGGGCCTCTAGACTGGAACACTAATCTAGAACACTATTACAGTTCTAATTACACTACCACAGCAAACAGAAGGGGCCTCTAGACTGGAACACTATCTAGAACACTATTAAAGTTGTAATTACACTACTACGGAGACAAGATGGGCCTCTAGACTGGAACACTATCTAGAACTCTATTACAGTCCTAATTACACTACCACAGCAAAACAGAAGGGGCCTCTAGATTGGAACACTATCTAGAACTCTATTAAGGTTCTAATTACACTACCACAGCAAACAGAAGGGGCCTCTAGATTGGAACACTATCTAGAACACTATTAAATTTGTAATTACACTACTACAACAAACAGAAGGGGCCTCTGGACTGGAACACTATCTAGAACACTATTACAGTTCTAATTACACTACCACAGCAAACAGAAGGGGCCTCTAGACTGGAACACTATCTAGAACACTATTACAGTTCTAATTACACTACCACAGCAAACAGAAGGGGCCTCTAGACTGGAACACTATCTAGAACACTATTAAAGTTGTAATTACACTACTACAACAAACAGAAGGGGCCTCTAGACTGGAACACTATCTAGAACACTATTACAGTTCTAATTACACTACCACAGCAAACAGAAGGGGCATCTGGACTGGAACACTATCTAGAACACTATTACAGTTCTAATTACACTACCACAGCAAACAGAAGGGCCTCTAGACTGGAACACTATCTAGAACACTAATACAGTTCTAATTACACTACTACGGAGACAAGAATGGGCCTCTAGACTGAACACTATCTAGAACTCTATTACAGTCCTAATCACACTACCACAGCAAACAGAAGGGGCCTCTAGATTGGAACACTATCTAGAACTCTATTAAGGGTTCTAATTACACTACCACAGCAAACAGAAGGGGCCTCTAGATTGGAACACTATCTAGAACTCTATTAAGGTTCTAATTACACTACTACAACAAACAGAAGGGGCCTCTGGACTGGGAACCACTATCTAGAACACTATTACAGTTCTAATTACACTACCACAGCAAACAGAAGGGGCATCTGGACTGGAACACTATCTAGAACACTATTACAGTTCTAATTACACTACCACAGCAAACAGAAGGGGCCTCTAGATGGAACACTATCTAGACACTATTACAGTTCTAATTACACTACTACAGAGACAAGAATGGGCCTCTAGACTGGAACACTATCTAGAACTCTATTACAGTCCTAATTACACTACTACAGCAAACAAAAGGGGCCTCTAGATTGGAACAATATCTAGAACACTACTACAGCTGTAATTACACTACTACAACAAACAGAAGGGGCCTCTGGACTGGAACACTATCTAGAACACTGTTACAGTTCTGATTACACTACCACAGCAAACAGAAGGGGGCTCTAGGACTCTAGACCTTGGACCTCTAGACTGGAACATTATCTAGAACACTATCACAGACTACTGAAATGGTCCATAAACTGCAGCCCTGTGTACAGCCTTAACATAACATAACATAGCATAATAACACGGAGTTAGCCCCTACATTAAAGCATTATCTAGAACACTGTTATATGGAATGGACATGGTCTCTATATTGGAGCACTATCTAGAACACTGAAAGGGCTTGTGGAGACTTGCTCTAAAGGCATAGCATGTTCTGACAGAGGGTGTTATTTAAGACTCATCTCTACCTCTACATCTAGACTACATCCTCCAGCTCGTCTCCACCAGACCCACCTCATTCTTCACTCCACCAGACCCACCTCATTCTTCCATCACTGCAGGACCACCAGGACCACCGGGACCACCGGTGACCACCACACGGGTCAGAGCAGTGAATGTGGAGGGAGACTTTATAGCGAGTTTACGTTTGGTCTGGTCAGAGTTCTGGTTTCAGCTCTGAATAAAGAGCAAAAGAATCAAATACACATCTGACACCGCAGTGATTCCCACGTCCAGAGCTCAGGGTCAGCTGCGTTCACCAGAGAGAGTCGGACTCAGTGCGTGGTCCAGTTCAAACGCGCAATCTGAGAGAAATAAAATAAAGAAAAACCACAGAACTGTATCACAACCGGGGGTTTATTTATACTCCCATATTCCAGAGTAGAATTTGGCTCAGAGAGAGAGAGAGAGAGAGAAAGAGAGAGAGAGAGAGAGAGAGAGAGAGAGAGAGAGAGAGAGAGAGAGAGAGAGAGAGAGAGAGAGAGAGTAAAACACGTTTACACCAGTGCTGTTTCATAAATGACATTTCCTCCTCTTGCTCTGATTCGCCGTTTAAAAGATTTGAGTGGGTGAAAATCTGACACGGCAATTTTTCTAAGATTGGATAATGACACCCTGAAGGGAGGGGGAGAGGAGAGAGAAAGAGAGAGAGAGAGAGAAGAGGAGAGAGAGAGAGAGAGAGAGAGAGAGAAATGGAACGTGTGATGGAAGCAATAAAGAAATTGTCACCCTTCTTCATCTGTCATTTACCTGAAATTGTGGGGTCAAAGGCCCCCCCACACACACAAACACACACACACACACACACGCACACCACACACACACACACACGCACACCACACACACACACACACACAGACATCTACATTCATTACAAGTGCTTTCTGTTGGCCACTTTCTCCTGAAGTGTGTGAGGAATGAAAAAATGAAGAAATGAAAATGTATTTTGTGTGTGTGTGTGGGGGGGGGGCTGAAAGTTGTGAGTCCCACCCCAACACACCTCCAGGATCTGATTCCAGCTCTGTCCAATGAGGAGTTGCAGGGTGACGACACAAAACTGACCCCAATTCTCCCAAAAGATCCTCGTCATAAAAACTTCAGAATAAAAGTCACAAAAAGAGAAAAAAAATCTAAATATTAATGTTCATCAAACTACAACATCAGCTCGCGGTCTGATCACCCTGAGTCTCCAACACACACACACACACACACACACACAGACCACACGCGCACACACACAAAGAAAAACTCCATGTCAGCTTATATTCACACACACACACACTAAAATATCTACATCACCCTCATTAAATTCACACACACACACACACAAACACACACACACACACTTTCAATTAGAGTTCCATCAGTGAGGCCCAACTTAACACACTCCAAACCTCAGACTCCCAAACACACACACACAGGAGAGGAGAAATCTGATAGAGGGTG
>NW_027100997.1:0-52230 GCF_029633855.1 Hoplias malabaricus
TACAGATAATGTTTTGTCCAGTGACATTTTACTGAAGATAATACAAATCCCACAATAACCTTTAAAGTAAAATAACAACAATAACAACAATAATAATAAAAATAAAAAACATACAAATGAGTTATGTTTTCTGATGTGGATTTCCACTGGTCTTTTCATAAAATGGATTGTGACGTCAGAGGAAAGCCCTCCGGAAAACCCTGATATATGTCTTTGGTAAATACTTATTTACACTTTGCTGATCATTTACTTCATTGCGCTCTCAGTTCTGTGCTGGTCTCTACGTGGAAGCAGAATGTGTTTATTGGGTCTGCTGCTGTGTGTCGTGAGTGACTCTTTGGGGTCAAATGTCTTGTTCAAGGACAATGGTGGGTATTATCCATAAGGAGTTAAACATTTTCAAGGTTGGGATTAGATGTCATGTTAAAAAGACAAACAACACTCAGTGGAGTGACCCTCACATCTGTCTTCTTCCTCTGAGACCATAGTTCAGACTGGGTCAGACATCTGTCGACAAGAAAAATCTGACCACTACAACATGCTGAACCTTTAAAATATCATCAAAGTTTATTGAAGTAAAAGACAATATACTCATGCTGTTATCAGTTATTAGTCTAATATTTATAACGGAGGCATTCAAACAGCTAAAGGCCTCAAACTGGAATGTGCTCAACACTGTGACCACCTTGACCAGGGCAGAATATAAAAACGCACAACTTTTCATTTTCCATGGTTCATTTAACTTTTAAAACTCAACAAAAATGTGTAGGAAAATTAAAAAGTATCCAGTTTTTTAGGGATATGTTTAACAACAGGAAAAATACCAAAACAAACGTAGGCCCTTGATCAGTTAGCCGTTAGCCTAAACACATTTGTTTCAACAGCTCGTATTATAACCAACGTTTTAATTAAACCTTATATTTCTTCTGTCAACATGGCGATATCGACACAAAATTACATCCCAGAGCATGTAATGGCACGATTTTGTAAATGTTTAACAGTTACTAAAGTTTAGAATCCATAAAAAAGGATTTTTAAAGGATTCAAGGAGAAGCATTTTCAACCAAATACTGCCCTCTAGAGACAATACCTGGTATGAACTTAAAAAGTGCTTCAAGCTTCAAAAACGGCCAAATGAAAAAAATCGTTCTCTTCTTCGTTTCCACTTGCTGTAACCTTTTAGCATCAGGACTAACCCAAAGCCTTTAGCTATAGGCCCTAACCTTTGCAGCGACGTCACTAGAGACTAATGATTAGGGGCTAATCTTTAACCAAGAGGAGGGTGTGGGGTAATTACCTCAGCAGCAAATTTATTTTTGAGATTAAGCAAGGCCTCAGTTTCTCACAGCAGCAGGTCACACATACGCTCAAACACTGAGAATAGATTTGAGGAGCTGCTGCCTTTAAAAAAATCTTTGAACAGGTAGAAAAACCAAACTGAGTTGTAAACAACTATTATCTGTAAAATATAAAGTCATAACATCAGATAAGGACAGATAAACATCAGCTCAGTCTGCCCCTAAATACGTGTTTAACGCATGAACATTTTAACTGGCCTCATCAATAATGTTTCCTCTGCTGCATAAAGCTATTTACACTAGTGCATCAGTGGCTTTCCAATTTGTAAAAGAACATTTGGTTGGTGTCCTTTGAATATGAGTGGAATTTAAGGATGGTTTAAGGTCAGGGTCAAGGGAAGGGTTAGAGGTGGGTTAGGGTCAGATACAGTGTTGAAAATACACACTCTAACAGTTTAAAGGTGACCTACTTGACTAGTGTGTAATATTTTATTTTACACTACATTCACACTGGGAGTGGCACAGTGTAAGGAGGCAGCACAAACAGGATGCGAAGTGGGTGAAGCCAGCAAGGTGACAAAGTTCAGCAACGTTCAACTTTATGCAAATAAGGAGCAGAGAGACAAGGCGGCTACCAATGGGAATTGAGCATGGTGGGTTTGTGCTGTGTCTCCTTTATTCCGAAATAGCACTTGGCTTCAGTGAATGTTCCATTAAATTCAGAAACGCTCAGAGGAAATACACTACAAATAACTTGGGAGGCGAGAGGCAAAAGTCCCTGTTCTGTGAACACTGTATAAATGCAGCATAAAGTCATGATTAGACTGTGACAGACACATCTCTCTGCTACCCTCAGTGACAACATCTTGTGGCCCAAGTATCAGCAGAGTGGATTCATCATCTGTAACCCTCATCCAGCTCAGGGCATCCAGGGTCCGGAGCCTACCTGGAATCACTGGGTGCAAGGCAGGAACACACCCTGGAGAGGGTGCCAGTCCTTCACAGGGGCGACACACACTCACACATTCGCTCACACATTGAGAATGAGTCATTTGCAACACTAATCCCACAACATTTCAGCTGAACTGTTTCTGGGGTAATATCAGATGAATATTATTACAAAACATGTTACAGGTGCAATTACTGAATAATTAATTAGGAATAATTAGGAAACAGACACCTAATTATGTGTAATTACAACTTAAAAGTACATTTCCATATTATTGCTCACTTAATCATTTGTAAAATGCAACCAAATATTCTTTACATTTAATTTATAAAAATAATAGTTTATGTTGGATACTAACTCTGCCCTGTGTGTAGTTTAAAACGTTAAAACACTCTTACATACAGTCACTAAATTCTGACTCTATTTTAACGTTAGAATTTAGTGACAGTGCTCTGTTTCTGAAAGTTTAAACCGCTTTTAAACTTTAAAAGTGCTGTAAACATCACTTGAGGAGCTTTGGAATCCATCCCCTTTCAGTGTAAAACTCAGCAGTAAAAAAGGACCCAAGAATTTGAAAAACACATGAACATGAGAAACATACAATACACAGTTCATTTTCAATTCAAATCTGTTTTTTATTTATTTTCAATTCATAACAGCGAGAGTCAATTATAAGAATAAATGTGCATAAAACAATTTTTTTCAAAACATTGTTACAAGATCTTTACAGCAACTGTAAGCAAAGAGTGGGGCGTGAGTTTACATGGTTAGCATTAAGCGTCCATTAAAGCAGTGCTTTCAGCAGGTACAACCACCTGTGGTTAACTGTGTTAGACCCAAGGTCTCACGCAGCTTGTGTATCTGTTTGAGGGGAGTGATGCTTTGGTTTATTAGCACTTGTGCAGCAGCCTTAGAGTGAGTACAAACCTCAAACGGAGATTGAGAGCTTACATTCATCTGTGTTTCATTTGTTTTGGTGGGTATCCTTGTCCTGCTGAAGACACAGTTGCCTACTATAACACAAGGGAACTGTGTGTGTGTGTTTATGATGTTGTGTAAGGCTTATGCTAGCATATCTGGTCATTTTTAAGTTATCTTTTTATTTTGATCACATCTACGGTTACGGTCAAACGGATCTGAGTGAATGTGTTTTCTTTTGGATTTAAATATTAAACGTATGATGATCCTTTTCAATAGTAGACTATTTTCATTATCGTTATCTTCTTTGTTATTATCAACATTATTATGCGCTGTTTACTTAATTTGTAACTATGAGAATTTGAAGTAATGTGAGAACTTACTGAGCTACCTACGTATTTATAATGTGGATTTTATCATGTTAATCTCTACATGCAGTTAACAATGTCCAAGCTCAAGTCAAATACATTTTTGTGTGTGTATTTTTTTTTTTTTAAGAGTTACAGAAATCTTTTTTCCTCCACAGAGGAGTACGACAATGAAACACAATGCTAGCACGTGGAAGAGAGGGAGATCAGAAGGAGCTCTGATATTATGGAAACAACCTCACATTTCACAGGTATGAGGTACAGGAAAGTTGCAAAGACACTTTGAAATCTTTCTGTCAGAAGTTAATCAAAGCTTATCCCAACTTACAATAGGAGTCCACTGCATGAATCTACTGCAGCACGGAACATCTGGAATATGTTGGTACTTGGATGCGGTATTAAGAAATTCAAATTTTTTGTGTTTACTTTAATCTAGTTTATGTAATTATTTGACCATTTCTTTCTGTTAAAGTGTTTGCTTTCACTGCAGGACATACCCGTAAAATTTGGGATTAATCACCAGTTTCAGTTGGCACTGACCTTCAGATGACAGGCAGCACGTTATTAAGGCGGAGCAATGCTTAGCTTTTTTTTAATCTTTTCTTTTTTAAGCGATGATTTTAAGTAATATTAAAAACAGCTGTGCCACTTTTGCAAGCATAGTCTGTTAGCTGGTCTATTACTCTATTACTTAAATTAACCTAACAAAATTTCTCATAGAATCTTTTATTATTCAAAATAAGATCTCCATATTATACATGTTTCTTTTCTTTGTTTTATATTGACTATGTACAGAAGTGCAAAAAGTCAACCTTTATCCCTTGGGTTATGGCTCTCTCTCGTTTGCAGCCAAAGTCCATGCCCTGGAGGCACCGCCCTACGTTGTATCATCTTAGTAGATATTCAAAATTCTCTAGATATATGTTGCTGCTTTTTTTTGTTTGTTTGTTTGTTTTTGTGTTTTTTTTTTGTTTTTGTTTTTTTTTTTTTGGCCTGACATTCAGGGATGTTCTTTGAAATATATCAAAATATGATTTTATGTTCTGAAATGGATACAGTAGAAAATAACCTTTCAGTCGAGCACATAATCAACATGTTAACGAATTATTTTTGGAAACATTCTCGATCTGTTAAGTACAAAATTAAATTTGTTAAATTAACAACTGACATACTGCCTCCATGTAATAACTACAACTCAGTTATATCCCAAAATCAATATCAAAACAAAAACAATATCAGATACAAACAGAGAATTCAGAAAGGAGAAATGTCAAACATTCTAACATTAATCTGCAATGAAAAATTAAAAGGCACAACAGAAAATGTCCCTACAAATGATATTATTAAAAAAATTCAGAATGAAACATGAGTAAAAGGTAGAATACATATCTTAAGGTCTATTACAATGTTATCAAATATAAAATAAGTGAATTCCATAATCTGTACATGCCAACATGTATATAACATGATTGTATGTAAGGTGTACGAAGTAAAAGACAGTGAGTGGTAAGTGTAGTATGATTAACAACAATATAAAATATGAATAAAAAAACCCTTTGTGCCTGAATGAATATCCGAGTGGGTGAGACATTAACTGAAATGTAAGGCCTCAGTGAAGGAACGGCAATAACATCAGAGTCAGTCCCACTTCAGTTCAATGTGATTAGGTTAGAGTCCAATGGACAACATTAAAATTTGCCACATTCATGAAGTTTTCTTTTAAAGTCTTCAAATCAAACTGTGAATTAAAGATTGAACTGAAACCAACTCTGAATTCTACATTTATACCCAAAATAAGACTTAATTTCTTTGGCCCTAAAACACTGTTCTACATCAAGAACCAAGTGAGTCTGAAAATGTAGTTTTCCAGAGTCTTTTGATGTCACATTAGAAAATGTCAAGTGTCGGAGCTTCATTCATTCTCTCACAAACTAATTTGGCTTTGGCCAAACTGCTCAGAATAAGAGCAGAAAACCTGTTCAAATACAGAGGAGAATGACTTTGGCACAACTCAACAGTGACTTAATGTTTGACATTTGTCTTTTCTTCTTTTTTGCTGTACATAGGCTAAAGGCTGTTGAAATTAGAAACAAAACAAAAAAAAAACACATGGCACACAAATCCATACAAAAAAAAAGAAAATGTTCCCCCAAAACCCAAAGCAAATACACATCTGGTTTTCCCATTTACAAACAACAAATTTAAACTCTAAACACAATCAATCTGTAACCAACCACACCATTTCAAGCAGTGCTTCTTTCAGCGGATTAAAGTCCCAGCTCTGGGACAGTCTCTACTCCAAACTAAGCTCAAGACCTCAGAGTCTGTCTTTCTTACACCTGAACAATGCAGACACGTGGTGATTACTGACACCTGACACCCTCCATTTCATGATTAAAACCACTGACGAGTGAAGTAGGAAATAAAAATTATGTATACACACACACACACACACAATCATCTATAACAGTATGACCACCTCCTTATTTCTACGCTCACTGTCCACTCTCTCATCCCCACTGACCACATAGGAGCACTCTGTAGTTCTACACTTACAGACTATAGTCCATCTGTTGCTCTGCATACTTTACAAACCCCCCTCTCTCCCTGTCCCTCAGCGCTCAGGACCCCCACAGAGCAGGTGTGATGTGGTGGTGGATCATTCTCAGCGCTGCAGTGACACTGACGTGGTGGTGGTGTGTTAGTGTGTGTTGTGCTGGTGTAGAGTGGATCAGACACAGCAGTGCTGCTGGAGTTTTTAAACCCCTCAGTGTCTGGACTGAGAACAGTCCACCGACCGAAAACATCCAGCCGACAGCGTCCTGTGTCACTGATGAAGGACTAGAGGACGAGCGACACACACTGTGCAGCGACAGATGAGCTACTGTCTCTGACTCTACATCTACAAGGTGGACCAACGAGGGAGGAGTGTCTCACAGAGTGGACAGAGAGTGGACACAGGGTTTAAAAACTCCAGCAGCACTGCTGTGTCTGATCCACTCTACACCAGCACAACACACACTAACACACCACCACCACGTCAGTGTCACTGCAGCGCTGAGAATGATCCACCACCACATCACACCTGCTCTGTGGGGGTCCTGTGTGTGTGTGTGTATAATGTGTCTCAAAAGGAAGGAAAAAAGCAGAAGGCAACCCTGTTTTCATGCAAACTGAAAGGCCTAATAACAAAAAAGGCTGAATTAAAAAGCTCTGAAGACCATTACAAACAAATAACAATAAAAATTAATTAAAAATAATCACATTGTTGTGAAACTATGTATAAAAACAATCTCTGGGAAACAGAATAACACTGCCAGTATAACACTTTCTGTCTGTGTGATGTATAGCCCACTGAATGACATGTGAAGCTTGGTAAGCTGTGCTTTGTAAAGGTCACAAGGAATTTCTTCTTTTTTTTTTTCTTTTTTTGTTTACCCAAAACATTCATTAGTCTTCAATAATCCTGAACTTTCTTATATCAGCCATCTTGATTAGAGGTCAGAACTGTAAATGCAGCAAACTACTTGCATTTGGCTGTTTTGCTGAACGTATTGTGCCATGTACAATTATAATTAGCTTTAAATTCAAGGTGCATCTTTTCTATTTTGTAAACCATATGGTAAATCAGTAACGCTTCACTTGACATTACAATTAACGCATCTTATAAATACTTACGACTTTGGCTAAAAGTACTTAATTGTGACTACTTACAAAAGAAATCAGTTATCTCTAGTCAGACACAAAGCCACAGGCAGAGACATACGCATTGAACATAGTTTGAGAAGCTTAATGTGTTAAATGAAATGCACCACCTTAGTGGTTTCCAAACTAACGTGGTGTAATGCGAAATCTGATTAAGACATGGACGGTGATGTGAATGTGCTGTTACAGTCGAACAAGCACCAAACTGACCTGCATCGCTCATTTACATTAGAAGAAACACTGTTCCCATTGTTAACACACACAAGATTTGAAGTGTCAGAAGTGATCTGGAGAATGTCTGAGGACAAACATGAGAACTTTTTAAACACACTGAGTGTTAACTCTCTAAACCAACCCACTGCCTTGTGAAAGCAGGGCTCAAAGGTGGTGAAATTATCAACTCTGAGGAATATTGGAGTAGGTTTTCTGACACAATACAGCACTTAGGTTCAACAAACTGTCCTCAGACTTTATAAAAATATGCTTGGCCCTGCGGGTCCTCTCACACCCAGGCCTGGGCCCTCATTAGTGATGTTCAATACTTTAACAACTGCAAGGGACACACTTATTTAAGATGACAATCTGTTTTCTTTAAGATGTAATACAATTTTAATCTAAAACCCTGTGTATAAAACTCTGAGTGTGTGTCCTCTCCGTGTGCTGCTCTGCAGTCGGTTTGTGCTGGAAACTGCTCTAATGTGTTTACGAAGCCCCAGTGTCTGTAAATGGGTAAAAAAACAAAGTGTGTCGGTCTGGATAACTCAGGATAAAGTGGCATTTTGGAACTGACATTGGAACACACTCTAAACTCAGGAGAGCGCTAGCTGCATGAAAGTAAACGCAGAGCGAAAGTGCTACAAAACTAAACACCTCGAGTTACACATGAGTTTCTGTGGGAATTCAAACAGTGAATAAACACTTACGACAAAGTCAAATTCCAGCCAAGTATGAACAACAGTCGTTTTTTCCCATCAAACACACCGTTACACCTTAAAAAATGCAACGCTTCTGAACGTAAACAAACCAGAGAACAGCGTTTCCCCACAAGTGTAGACGTCCCCCTTAACCCTAGCTTTCGGGACATCAGCTAAATTCATAAGTAAATAATGTTCACAAGCTTAGTCTTCATCTGGAAAACCAGTCTTATAAGTTTAACGTTAAGTAAAGTGTTACTGACTAATCAATTTGAATATTAATTTTAAAAAGCAAGTCTATAAAAAAAGAATCTCTTGGTCTATCAGTGACCCAGTACTTTACACGTTGGTTACAATGCCAGCAGACTGCTTTTGTGTTTGTTTACATGTGTGTGTCTCCACCTGTCATATTTACAGCGGTTCTTCCAAGTTCTACACATCACTGCTAAGGGCACTCCATTTCTCTACTGATAAGAGGATTATACACTTGTCCTTTAAATGTTCTTATCAGTAAACTAGTAATACCACAGGGGTATATTTCTGAAAAATAAATTGACTACTGAAATTTAAAATGTTAATATTTGTTGGCGTTGTCTGTGTTTGTCCCAGATCGGCACATTCTTTTCATCTGCAAAAAAAATAAATAAAAGCATTTTAAAAAAGATTTTTTAAATAAAACATTACAGCCACTGTTAAAAACAACCTTGACTCTCCTCAGTGATGCCTTTAAAGGACATAGGGTAATGTAATGAAATTCCAATTCCAAGTACATCTGCATCATTTCCATGGGTTTTCAGAAACTACAAAATCAAATTGTCATTGATGCAAGTCACTGCTTGTATTAAGCATCAAATGCTGTTTGAATGCTTACAGCCTCTTTTGTGAGATTTATCAGCCTGGTAAACATGGATAATTACACTAGTGTAAATGTGTGCATACATGGAGTTCCAAGGCATTGATGACAGTGACAATATACAAACTGGTTTAACCATCATCTGAGAAATCTCCCAACCAATGTTTGTTTTATTTATGGCACTATTTGAGCACATGCAACAGTAGAAGAGAACCATATCATTCAATGCAAACCTAAAGACAACTGTCTATATTAATGCCAATAAAGGAACAAAAAGTACATTTGCAAATTCAGATTACAAGATCCATATTGGCAGACACACGTCACATCACATCAGCTGTATCAGTGAAATTGTGTTTGCTCCAAGCCACAGCTATGCAGAAAGCAGCACTTTCCCTCTTTTAGCACTTAACAACTAGTAAAAATAATGAGTGACCAAAACCAAAAATATTCTAGCCATGAGTGACAGAGCCGAATGTGGTGGCATTTTTGACAGACGTCTCAGATGTTGCTGCATGACACTTAGGTTTGGGTGAGTGACGGTAAAACCGTACACCGCGATATCTCAAAATGAGGACATATCACAACATTATGATGTGTCTGTTTTGGCTACTTTCTGCTCTGTGTCTGTCTTGTCAGTACATTGCCAGCTGAGCTCGCTGGCGTGCATTTAAAAGAGCCTGAGGGAGGTGGTGCTGTAAGAACTCACTGACTGCTGATGTCACACTCTGAAAACAGGTAGACACAAAAAGACACACCAGCTCAGCGGCCCACCACTGGTCCAACATTAGGATCCAGTCTGAGTGAAGGACAAAGCCTGAAAGTGGATAAAAACACCCCAAAGACCCTTATCTGGACTTTGAGGTTACAGATATAACTCTTTATCCTTAAAACATATGTGATTCAAGCCTCGGTCGGTGGGAACAGGGTCTGTTTTTAGACGTTTGCTGGTTTATTGCTGTGTATTGTCAACACTTTTATTGTCGGTAGCTCAGCAGTCAGAACAGCAGCTGAGCCACTGAGTTGTTGACAGACAGACATTTAACATTCATTGAATGATTGATTCAAAGGTTAGTGTTCAGGTCGGTGAGCACTTTTTCTGATATAAGTTATTAATGTAGCATTAAAATGAGCAAATATCCACAATACCAATGTGTAGTTTGCAGCACGATATGATGCTGTATTCTGAAAGCTTAATGTTATGACAAGCCACATAGACCTTGCCAGTAAATCACCTTATTCTTAATGAGGAGGAACTGCTGCAGTGCTGTGGCTCAGAAGAAACCTAGATTGGCATCGCTTTATTTAACATTTATCTAATTATTAATAAAAACTATTCAGAAATAGAAAGGAAAACTCACTGGTCTGCACTGTGACTACATTTGAGTCAAGTACTTGTGACTAGTCAGATGCTCAGCAGATATTATTGGAATCTAAAGAAGAATACATAAACAAAAAAACCCATTAGTACATAATGGTTTAATTATGAACACCACTAACTATTCATTCTTAGAAACTCTGACAACAGTTTACTGCTCTGAGAGTTGAAAAGACATGTGATAGATTTAAACATGAGCTCAATAACCCAGCACCAAAAAGTGGTGAAACCCTAGGCTTAAACAAGGAAGGAAAAAGGCAGGTGTTTCCAATCCACTTTCTACACTTCCTGCTTGTTGACTTGGGCAATGAAACGTGTGTCGTTCTGAGAAGATGTAACAAGCTCCTCCTTATCTGAGGAACTCGGGTATTTATGTAAATTGCAAAAGGGAGCATTAATAATGATTTTTAAGTCTTTAAATTGTATTATTTCTATAAATAAAGAATTGTTTTTACATAAGAAAGGTAATGATCAACTTTATTTTGTTAATAACGTATTGGGGTAATGTTTGCTCAAAAGCCCTTCCTTATGCTGCTGCTTAAACTCATGTAAATATTGTGCTGCGCTTGCATTTGTGCCAAAGACTTGCCCCAGTTGGTCTTAACACCAAGCCATAATTGGTTCCAGAAAGTACTCTTCATCCTATGAAAGTTCTGAGTGAAACTACCTCATACGTACCAATTGCATGTATTCGTTGGTAGTCAGCTTTGATAGAGAAGAGTCCTCAAAGTGAAAAGGGACAAGAAGAACAATATTAAAATGCTATACGCTAATAAGAAAAGATCAGAAAACAAAAGTAGGGATTACAACAATTACATTTTTAAATCATAGAAACATACTGGGGGACATTCTGAAAACAGAGTAGAACAATCCTTCATAAAAACACTACCCTCAAATTATTCTGATAACCTTTATCAGCACTTTCCTCACTGTGCACCGTTCTAGTCACATCTGATATGACACTAAAATTAAGGAAAATAAAAGGAGGTTTAGGCCAACAACAGGAAGAGAAGTCATCCCATCAAATCAATCACAATCATCCCTCAAGGTTTGTAAGCTGAGAGTGAGAGAGAGAGAGAGAGAGAGAGAGAGAGAGAGAGAGAGAGAGAGAGAGAAGAGAGAGAGAGAGAGAGAGAGAGAGAGAGAGAGAGAGGAAGATAGAGAGATAGAGACAAAGGAAGGGAAAACAAGAAAGAGCCATAAAGGGGGCAAACCTGATTGGCTGATGCAGATGCGAAGGGAACACTAGTGGCGGGCGTGGTTGCTGCAGACACAGCGGCTGGTGAAGCACCGTGCATCATGGGTACTTTTCAGAGGGGAAAATCATGTAAGCAAACATACAGAGGAGTGTGGCCAACAAGAGTACAAATGTGAAGAAGGAAGAAAGGTGTGTGAGTAGATGAGGTTGGGAAATGAGAGGGAGGCAGCCTCTCTACACACTAAAATCACCCACGGGGAAAACAAAGGACCAGGTAGTTGGAAAAAAGCATGCTAAAATGGCTAACAAGGTACAAAGCATTAAAGTAATATGTCCCATTAGCTGCACAACATTCACTAGTTTTTACTTTACTTTACATCGGAAAACAATTTAAATTATTTGATGTACGTGCATTTTTAAGCACATGCTGTGAGTCGGTGGGAGTATAGCATTAGTGTTGAAGTATGCAATATAAAAAGATGAATGTAATATTTACTATTTTTACTAGTGCAAGTTAAAACTACAAATGTGTGTTTAGTTTCAGTGAACCTCA
The DNA here is from genome assembly GCF_029633855.1 of Hoplias malabaricus. Lineage (NCBI taxonomy): Eukaryota > Metazoa > Chordata > Actinopteri > Characiformes > Erythrinidae > Hoplias > Hoplias malabaricus. The sequence goes on from NW_027100997.1 coordinate 12,135, forward strand.
GTCGATTTTAAACGTTGACTTTTTCTGTAATTTTGCACAAACCTGTGTGATTCCTTACTGTTGTGCATCACACTTTCTCTCAGAGAATAGTGACACAATAGTTTTCTCTTAATCAAAACCATGGTAGTCCCAATTTAACTACACTTTAAATATTTTTTAATATTTTTCAGTTTGAAAGATAAACCTACTTATGCCAAAAGGAAATGTTGTTTACTAAAATCAAAATATAATAAATTACACTACAATTTAATAACTAACCTACAGCACTGGTTGAAATGTTGTTTTTTTGTTGGCCATTATATATTTATATCCCCTTTACAAACCCATTCACTGTTTCATTCACCTTTAGAGACACAGATTTATTTCAATGTTAGCCATATTACAAGTCTTTTTTTAATCAAACTGGGTCCAATGTTATGCACAGAATATAACAAAGTTGCCGGAGCAGATCAGCACCGAAGTTGTGTATTTATCATTGGTGATTTTACTGTGTAGGGTTTACACCAACGGAGGTTTGTGAGGTTAACTTGTGTGTATATTACAAACCAAAGTGTCACATGAGCTAATATTAAGTGCTGAACAGATGAGTGGTGAAAGGCACGATAGTTCATAAATATACATTTCAATGTCAGTTTAAAGTAAAAATGTAAAGAACCCAAACAAATCAGGAGAGGCTTCAGCGTGTCCAGCAAAGTGCCCACGTCAACAAACATAATCCATTTATTTAAAATCTTTTCTTCAGGAGATATTTCTAGGGAAATATAAGAAAATCAGTTTGTAAAAGAAAAGAAAATGTCTAAGGAAAGTAAATGTAAAATAAAGAGGACTTTCACGAACTAGGTTTCAACATTCTGAGAAAAATGGATGTCACGATCACTAAAGAAACATTAATTAAAGCTTTATTTTTGAGAGTAATAAGAAAGTCTAGCCTCACCCTTAATAAATCTGAGACTGGAACTATGAAAAAATATACCAGCAGATTCATCTTGGGGGAAGTATGTTTTAGAAGCTTTTGTGTCATTTTCTTTTAAATATTTTTGTTTGTTATTTAATGTATTTATATATGTTTTATATATTTTTAAGTGTATAAATTGGACTTCACACTCAGTTGGATTGTAAATGCAAAGGAACGTTTATTTTTTTATTTTTTCACTTTTTTGAGCTTGTGCACAAACATTAACTCTTTGATGTTTCAGTGCACAACCACAATAACACAACGCAGACCGCTTTGGTGGACTGTGTAAGTCAGAAAACATTGAATCCAACAAACATTTGTCTCGTCTTCTGACAGCAGAAAGGAAAGCTGTACTTCCTCTGATCCAATATAACGCGCCAGACCTGCTCTTACAACGTGTGAGTGTGTGAATAAAACAGTGAAAATATATTGATATATTGACGTAAATAACAGCTGAGTAGAAATAGTAAAAACTACAGCTTCTGCCTGCTCATGTCTTATTGCTGTACACTCGAGCTACAGCGAGCAGTAGTTTTTTCTCATTTAAAGGTACAGGCACTCAAACTGGCCGATCTGAACAGGGCTGTTCAGACAGTGGCCAGTGTAGCTGGGTTTCCATCCAAAATGTTCACAAATGTTCTGTGTGATAAACAAATATCAAGAGAATGAAATGCTGTTTACATGCACTGCTCTTTTGTGAATAAACTCCAGATGACGTCAGCTCTGGGATCAGAGGCCGCATCGAAACGAGGGAGAGGGAGGGATCTGAGCGGGACGTTTATATCAAAAACACACTTTATATCAAATAGCTTGGTTTAATATCTATTTGTTTCTGTGTGTGGAGCTTGTTCTTAATGCTTTGAGAGGAAAGTAAAATGCTGTGTGGTCTCTGACTTTTGCTCAGTGCTGTGTCTGCAATGTTCCACACATGCTCTAAAATAAGAAGCTAGGGCGCTGGTGTGAGAACAGAGTAGTGAAGTGAAAAGCGGAGAGGAGAGAGAGGAGAGTCCAGGGGTGCATGTTAAAAGCCTGTGGTCGCAGGAACAGTCCGGGGCTCTGGAGGGCGCTGTGAAACGTCATCATTTATTCAAAAATTTTCTGCTGCATCTGAGCGTCACTCTTTTTGTGTTTTTTTTGTATTTTGGCCTTCTTTCCATTCCGATTTTTTTAAACGCATTTTCATAATCCACAAAAACCCGGTGGATGGAAAACCCACTTGTGTTCTATGGTGCTGTGCTGCTTCATCCATTAGATTTTTCCCTTAAGCATGTGAACTTGTGAAAAAGGTGTATAACATGCCCCCTTTAAATAAATGGCAGCTGTGGCACAGTGCTGGACGTGCTTGGACCCCAAAAGTTTACATTCTAATTTATCTCAACTTTGCGAGACACTCATTCCCCATGATCTCACAAACCACCAAAATCCACAGCACTCAAAAGAAGGTCAAAAAATCAAGGCCAAAATTTATTAAAGAAAAAAGAGCGTCTGAACAGGGGTGACCATAAACAGCGTGAGTCAGGTGGATTTTGATGGCGTGAGAGCAGCCTAAAAGGAGGAAGGCTAGAGACCTACCCACACTCGCTGCAGGAGTCATGCACAATATTGAGCCTGCCCATCATGCATTGCAGCAGGAAGTGGATTGGAAAAAGGGAGAAGAATCAAAACAGCCCATCACAAGGTTGGTTAGATTACAGAGAGATTACAACAAAAATGAGGACATTAATGAAACACTAGGAAATCATGACATTCACAGACTGATTAGTTGTGGAATGTGATCTACAGTGGAGAAGCAAGAGGAAAGTGGACTGCTGCTCAGCGAGACAATAATGAGCTTTTAACACAGCGAAGACCTACAGAGTACATATGACTACAGCATATAATAACAGTTTTTAATGTCACATTGCTAAAAAATAACTCACATCACATTCCAAACATTTTTCATCATTGTCGAATGAGAAAGTGTAGAGTAAGAATGAAAAAGTACATACTATATATATAAATCTAGGGGCTGAGTCCTGGCTCATTAATGTGAATGTAATTGGAAACATGAAGAAAATAACACTTTAACTAGAGCTAATAGTTGTAGATAAAATGTGAAATGCTCAATATATAAACATTTCAAACTGCTTAACATTGACAACACGAGGCACATAAATACTCATTGATCCCATTTAAAGCATCCTCAAATTTACCTAATAATCAGTTTAGATGAATTGTGATTATGGATTAAAGGAACACTACGTAATATTATGATTTTTATAACATTATCATTTCTTCTTCAAAATCTTTGTGATGCTCCACTGAGCTGTAACAGGGAGAACAGAGCCTTTGCTTTTGCTATTCTGGGCTCAGCACTTCAGAAAGTGCACTATGTAACCTGGAGGAGGGTAGGAAGCCATTCATTTCAGTACAGTGCTGTAAAAATGATTTACATCAGGAGCAAAAACCCCAAATGTTACCTAGTGTTCCTTAAGAGGTTCTTTTAATAAACGACTACTTTCTGAATTAGGTTTGTTTAATCATTTTACTGCATGTGTACCCATGTGGAAATAAGTGATCTGTTGATACACATAGAACATCTGGTATTCACTGCATCTAATCTCACAAAGACTTAACACTAGACAACGCAAGGACAGAGCGGTAGACCATGCAACTCTAGTCCGTCTGGATGGCGTGAACATGGTGAGAACAGGGGGCGGAGTCTACTTAGAAATCCAGCAGGAAGCGAGACATTTTACAACTGGAAAAACCTGACAAACCAGAACGCACACACACACACGACAACATGAATATTTATATTCTGTTAATCTGGCATCATACAGAACTGGGAAAGATTCTCCTCTCCTCCGTTCTGGATTCAGTAGAAGTTGAAATGGTTTGAACTTTGACGCCTAATGGAGCGTCATTAACTGAATTCAGGTGTGTTTTAGTTCGTCAGAGCCTCCACAGAGTCCTCACTGAAATACATTAGAGGCATGTGTTTCTGACGCTCCTCAGCCTCTAGTGTGTAGGCGCCCTTATAAATACAGTATATATATTATTTGTCTAACCTTCAACCACGAAAGAGTGCATTTGTGCAGTGCTTGAATAGAACAATCTTTGTTTACGATGATGAGACCCTGTTAATGCATAAATCTGCCTGAGCTTCTGCTGTGCACCTCACCACTCGCTCAGTCACTGGCCTTGTGTTAAAGTCACATCAGGGGTTGACAGAAAGCCCTACCTGAAGGAATAAAGGCTGCCTGCTGCTGAAACTGCATGTTGGCCAGAGCCTGTTGGTACTGCAGCATGCCAGCATTGAACATGGCGGTGGCACCGTTGGTTTTCTCAAGGGCTGGTCTCTTTGGCAAAGGAGGCATTACACTGTGAGGGATGCCCTGCTTTGCGTGCCGAAAAAAAAAAGGAAAAAAAAAAAAAAGGGAAACGGAGAGGGACAAGAGTGAAGTGGACAACACCAAAAGAAAGGAAAGGGAAGAAAATATAAACAAACAGTTATTGTCGGAAAACATATTACAGAACTAAAACTGAAAAAGAACCAAATCCAAACAAAAACTAATTAGCAGGCAAGCAGCAGCCTACACATGACTACGCCACAAGCAGAAGCAGTAACGCTAAACCTGATTAAATATATACACAACAACATATATATGTATATATACACAGCTTCAAACATATATTCACTCCATATTCAGCTTCTCTTGATGTTACTAGGCTAGCTAAGCTGCTCCGACTGCAAATGAAGCAAGCGCTGCTCAAATAAAAATGTATCACAGACAAAGAGGGACAAAAATAAAATAAACAGCAAAACGGAAAGCATCAACTTAAAACAAAACGAAGCTGCACTGCTTTCTCCATGATATCTGCGAAATATGAGACACAAGTTATTAACGTCTGTTGCTCAGGTGGCTACCACAGAGCTGATCCCCAAACTGCCAGAGAATTTCCCCCAGTTACCCATGCACTACAGAGCTACTAAACGTGCAAAATACACAGACGCTGAAGATACACAGAGACACTACACAGACACAAAGCAGTGACACACCACAGTTTAGTACGCCTGACCCTGTCCTATGTACTGTAGGAGTAGGCTACACGTGACGACCTGATTGTGGTATTTTTGATTATTATTTATAGGTTATTAGGAAGAGGTCTTTTCTCCAGTCTCTGAACACCTCACAGCAGAAAGGCCAGATATAATGAGAGCTGAAGTGGAACACATTTTAAAAAAAACACTGGATTTGTGGGATTTAAGGGTCAGGGCTCATAGAGTGAAATGTGTTGGCTTTTTCATATTGAAATGATACTGATATGAATTTATTACATATAATATAATGTATAAATAGGTTTTAAAGCCTTTTTGTGTAATGTAATAATTGTAATTAAGTATTCAAATATTCTCCTCAGTGAGTGTGTGTGTGTGGGTGTGAGTCGCCCTGTGAAGGACTGGCGCCCCCTCCAGGGTGTGTTCTTGCCTTGCACCCAGTGATTCCAGGTAGGCTCTGGACCCACCGCGACCCTGAACTGGATAAGGGTTACAGATAATGAATGAATGAATGAATATTCTCCACTCTTGCCGTTTTATGGTAACTGTTGCATATTACCAAAAATATTTGTCATTTAAATCAAACAAAGCATTAATACATTACATTCACAATCATCAAAATCATCATATTTAACTCGTCTAAACCCATGGGGCATGGGGCAATTGCACAGGTGCAGAGCAACACAAATGAATGAGATACATAGTGCATTTAACTTAATAATTATACAGAAAATATGAATTGTCTTTTTTTGTTGTTTATTAAAACGATTTATAAAAAACTAAAATAAATTTCAGTGGAGTCTGGAAGCAAAAGGTATGTTCATGTGTGTCTCTGGGGAAGTATACAATCACTTCTGGATACAATATTATCCCCAAGATCTGAACAAATCCACCACATGATTCTGTAGCATTCTTCTGTAGCTTTGTTGAATAAAATGTTAATGATTTTTTATACTATGCAACAGTTGCCATGGTAATGACAAAAGAGCAGGAGAATGACTGTATTCTGAATTGCATTTACACGTTAGAAGCATCTATATTTTAATGTTATAATGTTTACTGAGCATTGTCTGTAAACCCTTTGTATTTATTCCAGAGAGATATCATCAGCTGTTACCAACTTCTTTGTGTGTATCCACACATTTAATAAATCTGATTCTGATAAAAATAAAAACAAACACACACTTCAAAGCGTATCTGTATTTATAAAACGTATTTGGGTGTAATATATATATATAATTTTTAATATCTTTATGTTTGAAAGTTTATATTCAGCTTTATTTCTAAAACTCAGTTAAAATGCATTTTTTTTGACAGTAAAAATATATTTATCAATTGGGGTTCTATAACCCCTTTATCCAGATCAAAGTGGCTGTGTGTCCGGAGCCTACCCGCTGTCACTGGGTGTAAGGCAGACACGTGCGGCACTGACTGTCCGTCTTAATACGAGTTAATATTCCTGTTAATCTGATCCGTCGGGTTTTTTATTCTCCACAATCAGCTGATCACAGACAGTTACTAACGCAGCAGTAGGAAAAGCACACTCAGCTGATAAATAAAACATATAAAAAGTACTATGCTTGCAAATTATTGTTTGTTAAGACACTACAATAAAGCAACATGCCAAGCAAAAAGGTGAAAGGTCATAGTACCAGGTCAAAGGTGGCCTCGAGGGGTCGCTTCAGTGATTTGACAGCCGTCTTAATTAGCAGGCAGCGAGCACATGATGGCAATGGGCCAATGGGGTTCAAGCGCATAAACATAAACAGCAAGCAGAGGTGCATCATGGGGGCAGCAGTGCATTTTGGGTGGGTGAGAAAAAACAAATAAAAAACAAATCATTTGGAATGCAGTATACAAAGGGGATATCAGGACTATGACATGCACTTTCTACTGCAATAGAGAGTAATTAATATTTACAGCTAGGGATTACATTAACACTTTCATAGGGGTGCTTCCAACTACAACATTTGTGGAACAACAAGCATAATAAAAGTCTCAGTTCTCAACATCAAAACACAAGAAATCACATAATATTAACATACTGTTACATCAACCCATTTTACTGTTTAGTTTCTCATTGGAGGCCTGGGTTACACAATGTACTGAATGAGTATACGACACTGAAGGATAGAGTCCAGTACATGGAGTCCCTGTTTGAAACAGACTCGATGGGATAGTTTCGCAGACAGGGATTAAGCCTTGTCCTGGACTCCACAGCATTTTGAACTTTCCATTGAAAGGAGGATTTAGTCCAGGACTAAGCTTAATCCCTCTGTGGGAAATCAGTCCTATAAATATTTATGATTTATTTTTTACTTGGGGAAGTGGAGTAATGTCCCAGTGGCTCAATCTTCCACATCAGTTTTTACAGAATGCACACTGTTGTAATTTATGTTCAGAATAATAAAACAACTACAGATATAATAACCCGGGTTACATTAACCTTAAGCATATTTTTGTAAAGGAAATCCCTAATATTCTCTGGAAAAAGGGAAAATACAGAGGCACTTAAAATGTACTTGTTTTCTTGTGGCTTAAAGTTTGCACTTTCATACCTCAGGTGTGTATCTGAACATTAAAACATGCCAAAAAGTCACAAAGGTATTCCATTTACGTCATTTACACCGAGGTCTATGATCCTGAGCAAATCGTTCACACTTTAGAGCAGAGGTCTTCAAATTCAGACCTGAGATCCGTGCTCTAGGCCAGAATTTTAAATCACACAGTATGACACCAAGGCCATTTCTGAAGGTGCGAAAACTGGAAAACTGCATCCAAGCGGCGGACAAAGTCTTATTTACCACTCTTAAACCTCAGGATTCAACATGACACACAGGTTTATGAGATGTGATCTATATTGTGACCTCCTCCCCTGGAGAAAATGGCAAATGTGTGTGGAATTGTCTCATTGTGTGTTTTTTGATAAAAATCAGATTTGTTATTACTCAAAAAGCGCTTAGTTGTTATTTAATGATAAAGCATCTGAACAGAGTGAAGTTGTATACACGAGTTAATAACCTGGTGTATACCACCTTCCGATTAGACACAGTATTGTGTTCTCGTGTTTTTGACTGACATTATCTTCCACTGCCCAAATTAAGTTCCTGTAGTCACGAACACAAACACCAGGGACAGGTAAAGTACCCACATGTTGTTCTTGATCCCCACAAAACAATGAGGACCCATTGGTTTGGGACTTGATGCATCGGTGAGGACAAGAATGACCTCAAAATCCCCATCAGTGAGGCATCGTGAATTAGCCTTTGGGAGGTGACTTCTTAAGAGCCATCTTTTAGAGAACATTCTTTGTGTCCTTGGTGTTAAGAAACAGCTTATAGATGTAACAGCAACTGTAGCTGACTGGCCAGTCATAGTCACCTGCTGGGCATAGTAAAATCCGACCTGGAACCTGGATGTCATTCCTAGATTTGAAGACCACTGCTTTAGAGTCACGCTGCAGTGACATCACATTAACACACCTCCCAAAGTAAATATGAATTACATCCAAATAGTATTTAAATCGTTGTTTTTGTAAATCAGAATCAGAGGTAAAGAGGTGATTGTTTGATTTTGTACCACACAATAAAGGATCAGTGAGTATAACAAGATCAAAACACAGTCTGCTCTGAATCAGAATATTATCAGGTACAGTATATTCCTGGGATATATTATATATTATAATTGTATGACATGGCACATTCATCACATACGTTATATGTCCAGAGACTGTAGGCAACTATTCTTCTGAATTTAAGGCTGAAATGGGGAGAAGATCAGGATTTAATGCATAGAGCCATAGAAACAATGTTGGATGTTGGATAATTAGTTTTCGATCTAAAGCTCACTCCAACTCATGTCCGAGTTTGGGATGGTGCTATATCATTCCAGAGAGTGCAGTCCCATGTCTTCAGGGCCCAGTGTTGGGAAGGGCTTTACACCCCTCTGGCTGATACTTGGCATTGATGATTTTAGAAACACAGGGAGCTGCTGCAGTGCATCCCAATCTTTAGGCAATGCCTTTCTATAGACATCATTCGAGCTGTACACAGTCAGCAGCTTGTCACACAGCTTCCAGACACTTGGTGTAAAATGAAATATCTGTCCATTCCCTCTGTAACACTTTATAAAAATGTAAACACTTCCAAAGTTCACTGAAATTGTGAACACTAGAAAATGTATTAAACTAATCCCATATTAATCACTCATTTAAACATTATGTTGCAATATGATTAAAGCATAAGAAAAACAGTAATGCGAGTAGTCACATGTTAAAAGAACAAAGGTGAGTTACGGCAAAGTCACTTCTGTTAGGAACGCTCATAAATGTAGTGTTACCGTCAGGCTGATCATTTAAACTGAAATAAAAAACATATTCTGACCACACTGACCCTGCGGTTCTAATGTGAATGTAAATCCATGTTCAAATATACGGCAATGTGTTTTTATATTTGACCAAAACCTAGACACAGTGTACACAACTATGTACTACATGTGAAGGCTGGGGGCTCTCGTTTAGTTTCAGGTCCCTCAGTAGAGAACTAGGACATAGAACTAGAACTTCAGAATGATTTAAGAAGACAACACCAACTTTTGAAAAACATTAAACAAGAAACAAGATTCTATCGAAGTTTTTTTAGAATTTCCGCCACCATTCAAACATTTAGAATCCTTTGTTATTCAGAGAATGCTGATTTAAACGTACACAATATTAGCATCATATACGACTAATCTGCAGTAAATATTGCTAGTTCTAATCATTTATAACTATATAATGCTTTTGTAGAACTGCACGCGGTGACTCTGATGTTTTTTGACATAAATGTGGCTGTACAAATGAATCCATAAATCCAATGTGAATATACATGGAATTCATACATGTTCCTGTGTATTTAAGTGTGTAAATAAATTCTCTCCTTCAGTGGACAGCTGCAGAGTTTGTACTCACCATGGCGGCGGTGGCTGTGGCCTGGTTCACCTGGTGCTGGGCTGCTTTGATCTTGGCCTGCAGGTGAGCTGGAGGGTGGAAGTATTTGCACTTGTCTCTGGAGCAGCGGCCTTTGATGTAATCCATGCACACGGTCACTGTGTTATCACTGGAGTCGATCATGGTGCTGTCTGCTGGATGTGCGAACCTGCAGTCAGTCTCCCCACGGGAGCAGTTCCCACGCTGGTACTCACGACACACCTGAGAAACACGCACATAAACAGGAAGCTTAGCCACCGTGTTCAACTATTAACCTCAGCAATGTTCTCTTACTGCAACACACTGTGCTCTGGACAGAAAAGTCAAAATCATCCTTCATTTATTTGGTTTCTGTTCAAAATCTACAAAACAGGAAAAAAAACACAAATATTTTACAAGGTAAATTACATATAATATTCACTCTTTTAGGGTCCATTTTTCAGACGACTTGCCTTATATTATATTATTATAATATAAAATAAAAGGGAAGTCCAAACAAACGTTTTCTGCTTCTTATGATTCAAATATTCACTTTTTATTTTGAATGTACATTATCCTTCTACGCTCAAGTTTAATTCTCTTTTATCTGATCTCTTCAGAAGTATCCTCTGAAAATGATAAAAAGAGTGGTCACTGAATTTTGACCAGTGCTTTATACCCATTAAATGCATAGACACTAGGACACTAGGGGGCAGCAACACCCACAACATTAGGTGCTGTAGACTCTTGGTCCATTTGAGCGTTCTCAGCCCTATTCATGTCTTGTGTGTCTGTGTAAACTGCCTTTATCCCATTAATGCACCACCTATGTTTTTGTTTTGCTCAAAACGGTCTTCTTTCTCTCTGTAAAATGGAGCCTACTTTCGCTTGTAACTATCTCACACAACTAAAATGCACACTAACGTGTGTGTTGTAAAATAACATATAGGCCTTTGCAGATATAACAGCCTCTAGTGGAAATCTTTCTGTGATTGAGGTCTGTGGGAATACTTGCCCTTTCAGGCAAAATATTATTGCTATTTCAGGATCCAGTTCACCCCAGTGCTTCGCAGAGTTGGGTTAAAGCGAGAGCTCTGCGTCGGCCACTGGAGTCTCATCAAAACAATGTCTTTATGGACCTCCCTGTGTGCACAGGGGCACAGTCAGATGTGAACAGATGTGAAAGGAAAAGGCTGCTGTTACCTCCAGGCGGTCAGTGCGCAGTAACTTCTGTGCGGCGGCAGCAGAGGCAGCGGCAGCAGCAGCGTTAGCAGTGGTAGGAACAGTGGCTACACCAGGACTTCCACCAATCAACATCTGACCACTGGGCAGGATTTCTGCAGGCATCAGAGCTGGAGACACAGGGCCCAGGTAAGGGTTTAATGAAGCTGCCGCTGCCGCTGCTGCTGCTGCTGCTCCAGCGTTGGTGGCGAGATTCGGTGTAACTGAGAACAAAGGCTGAAGAGACACAGAGAAAATAAATCATGAGAGGGATGTATAACATTACTGTCTTATGTCTGAAAAAAGTTAAACTGGAACTTTCTAAAATAAAATGTAGTTGAACTAGGGACTAGTAGAAATTAAGGCTGGACAATAACTCAATATCAATATATTTTTCTATAACAATGATATAACAGGGCGGCATGGTGGCGCAGCAGGTTAGTGTCGCAGTCACACAGCTCCAGGGGCCTGGAGGTTGTGGGTTCGATTCCTGCTCCGGGTGACTGTCTGTGAGGAGTGTGGTGTGTTCTCCCCGTGTCTGCGTGGGTTTCCTCCGGGTGACTGTCTGTGAGGAGTGTGGTGTGTTCTCTCTGTGTCTGCGTGGGTTTCCTCCGGGTGCTCCGTTTTCCTCCCACAGTCCAAAAACACACGTTGGTAGGTGGATTGGAGACTCAAAAGTGTCCGTAGGTGTGAGTGAATGTGAATGTGTCTGTGTTGCCCTGTGAAGGACTGGCGCCCCCTCCAGGGTGTATTCCCGCCTTGTGCCCAATGATTCCACGTAGGCTCTGGACCCACCGCGACCCTGAATTGGATAAGCGGTTACAGATGAATGAATGAATGAAATGAATGATATAACAATATTTCAGTATTCATTATTTACAGCGTCTGTCACTTACTGATGGTCATTAGAGGGCGCTGTCAGTTCAGCACTCAGTTTTAAAGTTAGTTAAAAAATATTAATATTGACAAATCCAAAAGGTTTCTGTTTAATGGTGATGTCATGTTTCTATTTGGTTCTGGGCAGTTTTTCTGTGGCTTTTTTATTGTTCATATTGATATTGGAATTATATCGTATTGACTAAAATTCAGAAATATATTGTGATATAAATGTTGGCCGTATCGTCCAGCCCTTGTAGAAATGTACAGTTACCAAATATAAAACTTCATAATTACGATTATGACTAAAAACACTCCATTTTTGATTAGAGGATCAGCTATAAAAGAGAGAGTTCAAATTACTCTCGTTTATTTTAGAATTACTATCTTTATAGTCAAACTACTGTTACAGAGCTCAAATAAAATTCAGTCAGATATCTGTATATCTCTGAAAACACTTACAAGCATGAATGAAAACATGCAATAAAGTCCATATTGGGAACACATGCTGACATAAACATAGCATCTGCATGGAGTCAGCACCACTATCCAGAATTAAATCAATAAATAATAATTAATAATGAGCTCAGAAAAAGTACTCCAGAGACCTAATAGACAAAACCATCATATTTCCATACAACATTCCAATGAGCTTTTTATCAGTAATACTGCGGAGGGAATTCGAGAATATGGAAAATTATATTAATATATTATTTCAACCTAGACCAAATGTAAAAGCTGATTAATATTTATTTTTTAAAGTCTGCAGAATCTACAGGATGACCTCTGAATGTCCTACTTTCTGTAAGTACTTTCTGTAGATGAACTAATATTGGATTTAATTTGCTTAATGTGCAGATATTTAGTGTAGATCTTTCTATGTACTGACAATGTAGGAACAGTCAAATATGAGTGGATCAGACACAGCAGTGCTGCAGGAGTTGTCCACTAACCAAAAGCATCCAGCCGACAGCGTCCTGTGTCACTGATGAAGGACTAGAGGACGAGCGACACACACTGTGCAGCGACAGATGAGCTACTGTCTCTGACTCTACATCTACAAGGTGGACCAACGAGGGAGGAGTGTCTCACAGAGTGGACAGAGAGTGGACACAGGGTTTAAAAACTCCAGCAGCACTGCTGTGTCTGATCCACTCTACACCAGCACAACACACACTAACACACCACCACCACGTCAGTGTCACTGCAGCGCTGAGAATGATCCACCACCACATCACACCTGCTCTGTGGGGGTCCTGAGCACTGAGGAACAGGGCGAAAGGGGGGGGGGGTTAATAAAGTATGCAGAGCAACAGATGGAGTACAGTCTGTTACTGTAGAACTAGAGTGCTTCTGTGGAGAATAGAAAGTGTGGAGTGTAGGAATAAGGAGGTGATCATAATGTTATTGTTTATTGGTGCCAAACCTTTGAAAGTTAATGTTTTAATGTTTTGAAAGTCAAAGTTAATGAAAGTAAAATGTCCAAAACAAATAATTAAAAGTGCTATATCTGACGTTTAAACTTTAAAATAATACCAAACAACGTATTTCTATTTAAAGACATAAAGGAGTAAATGCATCCTGAGCTGAGAATGGAGTCACACGCCCTCTGTGTGCTGTTTTCAAAGCCAGGGGGGCTGTGTGTGTGAAAATGCTGAGCCTCTCCATGGTTAGTTCTGCCCTCCCCAAGAGACAAAACAGTGTCATAGTTCCATGTGAAATATTCCTCCACCAAAACAAGCCCAATGTTCTTCAGCTATAAAGGCCTCTGTGCCCCTCTGTGTTTAGCCGGTGCTTTCTCTGACACTGCGCTAAAGATATAAACAGGATGGGCTGAAGGGAAGGGGAGTGGTGAATATGAATCCTTTGTTCTGGTCTGAGATGCTTTTCTGTAGTGTGACATCTAGTGGCAGAATATTGGCTATATCACGGTATACATCACTATTTTTAATGTATATTTTAGTCTGAAATCCTTCAGAGAACACATGCCAGCTAAAGCCCACTGGCTTATAAACTGTAGAGAGTATGAATTTAAATTGTAGTTATCTCTTTCAAATACAGCTTTTTTATAAATTACATTCAGAGGGATTTGAGATTTTTAGTTACTCATTAAACGGTTTTTATCACTGTGTGAAGGATCAGTAAATTGTTTGCCATCTCCTCGCTCAGTGTCTGTTATTAATGACTAAAAGATGAGGTTGTTGAGAGCTGGATATTTTTTATGTTGTGCGCTGTTCTCAGAACAGTACGGAACAGTTTATTCTGCTGTGTCTGATCCACAGTGTGACAGTGATATGTGACTCGAGTAGCTCCTCCCATTGCTGTTATTTTCACTGAGATTTCTTAACTAATGTGAATCCATTGTAAACATTACCGACGTCTTTTGGAAAAACAATATTACACCGGCTTTAAAACAGTACATCACGCCTCGTCTGAATAGGGCTTTAGAGGCGTCAGGGTGTTCTCTGTGTTGTATGGAGCTTATTTGATAGAATTGTTCACAGGAAATGGTTCCTTCCCCTTTAAAAGAGACTGATCTGGAAGGAGGTCTCACCATTGGCTGAAGCTGGCTGCCGGGCATGATGGCATTGGCGAGCTGCATCTGCTGGGCGAGCATGGCCATGTTCTTTTGCTGGATCAGGTTGTTGCGGCCATTTATCTCCAGCTGTGTCTTCAGGTGGGGAGGTGGGTGCAGGTACTTGCAGTTCTCTCTGGAACAGCGGCCCTGAGGGGGAGAAAGAGAGAGGGGGGAAATACTGATCAGTGACAGAGTGAAGGAACATGAGTAGAGAGAGGGGAGAGAGAAAGGGACATTAGTTACATTACAGTGGTGTGAATTTATGTCAATAGAGTTGTTGTTTTAGCTGCTAATGGAAACCAAGGATAAAGCACAATTCCTTTGACATCTATTGTCTCTCTATCAATTCATGCAGCAGAAGTGATTTATCAAGCTCTAAGCCAGTGTCCCTGTATAACTACTGTGTGTGTGTGTGTGTGTGTGTGTGTGAGAGAGAGAGAGAGAGAGTGCAGTGTCATCATCAGAACAGAGCTGTCAGGCTTTTGTACAAGATGATAGTATTGATTTATGATGTGTTTCTGTGGTGTACAGTAATGCACTGGTTGAGTGTATAGATCTGTGCTTCTGTGACCCATGTGTTCTCTGAGTTCACATCAATTTTATATAACTACAGTACACATCTCTTCAAACTCCTCACAGACAGTCACCCAGAGCAGGACTCGAACCCACGACCTTCAGGACCCTGGAGCTGACACACAATGCAGCACTGGAAATTATTTTTTTCATTTCAACTAATTAGTGATCTGTATCACATTTGGCTACATTTTCGAATAAACCCGATCCTGTTCTAATCACAGTAATACATTTCCATTAACACCTCAGCAACGTTCTTGTGCATATTTTGTTTATTTGAATCACAAAAGGCTCAGTTTGAATGCCACGTGTCAGAATGTTATACATTTCAGAAAATGGGTCAGCGCAGAGAGAGAGACAGAGAGAGAGAGAGAGAGAGAGAGAGAGACAGAGAGAGAGAGAGACAGAGACAGAGACAGAGAGAGACAGAGAGAGAGAGAGAGAGACAGAGAGAGAGAGAGAGACAGAGAGAGACAGAGAGAGAGAGAGAGAGAGAGACAGAGAGAGAGAGAGAGAGAGAGAGAGAGAGAGAGAGCTAAGTTCAGCTTTCTCTCTTTCACTAGTGTGACGTCTGAAGTGCCACCTGGTTCCTAATGTCTTCAGCAGATGCTACACACTCCACTAAATAGCCCCATGCCACTGCTTGAGGTTAGTCCAGGGATATTTGGCACCACGGAACACATTAGCGGCTATTTTTGACTGATCTTCGCTTGTTTAAGGAGTCAATCACACTTTTTGTTTTTTTCTAAATGAAATTTTCTTAGAAGATTCAACTTACTGTTATTTGTAATTTTATTATTATTCTCTTCACATTTTTTGCAATGCTACTACTCCTAGGGCTTTTAAGGTAGAGTCATGAAATTTCACAGGATTGTAGAAGCTATAGCCAATTACTTTGATTGTGCCTTTTGGAGCAATCCGACTTGCGGATTTTGGAATACGAGCTTCCAAATTGGGAAGCACTGGCTGAAGTTTAAAGCTACTTTAAGTTGACCAGTTTTCACGTGATGAGACACGTCAAGTTTCAGACCGATTGCACTCATCCGTCTTGTTTTATCCCTCCTTCAATATCCCTCCATTCAGACACTCAGGTGTTTTTCTGAATAGGCTTTTTCCACTAAACTTTTTCTTCTAAAATCCTTATACTTTAACCTAGAAACTTAATTTAAACATTTAAAATTTTTTAAATATTTAAAGCCTTTTTTAATCACATTTTAGCAAAAGTTTCAGGAAATGGTGTTGGTACATAATTTTTATTATTGTACTTGTTCTAATGTATGATAGCTTCCAGCATTTATTTATTCGCCATTTGAAAACGCTAGCTGCCATTTAATAAAGAATGGACCCATAAAAAAAGAGCTACAATTAAATATTAAATTAAGAAAGTTATGGCTTGTCCACAGGAGATTAGATTTTCTTTTGACCAAAGTGGAATGTGTCTAGACCTACTGAACATACCCAGACAGACAGACAGACAGACAGACAGAAAGACAGACAGTCAGACAGACAGACAGACAGAGATTCAGACAGACAGAAAGACAGATAGTCAGACAGACAGAGATTCAGACAGACAGACAGACACACAGACAGTCAGAGAGACAGTCAGACAAAGATAGACAGACAGTCAGACAGAAAGACAGACAAACAGTCAGACAGAGAGGCAGACAGACAGTCAGACAGAGACAGTCAGACAGAAAGACAGACAGAGAGACAGACAAACAGTCAGACAGAGAGGCAGACAGACAGTCAGACAGAGACAGACAGACAGTCAGACAGAAAGACAGACAGACAGAGAGACAGACAAACAGTCAGACAGAGACAGACAGAATCCTTTGAGACAATGCTTGATAGCGTCCCCAATGTGGAGAAGGTGGAAGACTGCTGCATTGTTTTATTATTCCACTGACTCCTACTTGTGGTAACATGAAGACAGCACATCTCTCCACTGAGCTGCTGCATTTATCATTCAGATCTGAACAGTTCTGATTGTTTTTATTACGGATACAGCCATGGTCTGCATCTGTGAAATATGCCCTGAGTTAAATTTAGCTTCCAGATCAGTCAGAGCAAGGTCTCTTAGCAACTAGTTTTAAAGAAGTAGAAATGTCTAGAATATAGCGATACAGTAAAGAAAGTTTAAGGGACGCTGCTGGAAAAAGGTTTGACATTATGAAGTTGAAGGGTGCCATGTGTCTGAAAGAGGAGTGGGGGTAATATTTGGAAAAGGTGTGACAACCCTCAAGGCACTCAATGGAGCATGTGCAAGAGATCTGACTGGATGACCTCAAAAAGACTGAGTAAAAGATCAAATAAGAGGAAACAAGGGATGTAAGCTGTGGAGGTAAAAGAGAAGGTTGGTAGGTGGTGGAAGTTGGAAGGGTTGGGGTGCAGAAAGGGCAGAGGAATCAAGTTCCCCTCACCCCACTTGACCTCTTTTGACCCTCATCAAGTTCTGCATAAAAGCATTGCCTCCATCAGAAAGCGTCTCCAATCTGAACTGCTGCTTACGAATCAGACTAGATTTTTATAGAGCATGGTTAACCCTTTCAGTCAACATACAGAATCTAAACTGGAACAGCTGCTCAGACCCCTGTAAAAGCTGTTGTACACTGAGATTCAGACGCTAGGTTTTCGTTGCTGTAAGTTAACCATTTAAATAGTTGAATACAAATTTCAAGTTTCACAAACTGCTTTTCCAGAAAAGATAGGACATTTTAGAATTTGAAATAGAATCAGAATAATTTTATTGGCCACTGTGCTGCACACAGAGGAATTTGTTCTCCACATTTAACCCAATCCGTGCAGTGAAACACACATTTACACACACACTAGTGAACACTAGGGGGCAGTGGGCAGCCTGGGGAGCAGTTGGGGGTTAGGTGCCTTGCTCAAGGGCACTTCATGCCGTACAACAATAATCTAATCTGCGATGTGTTAAATGTCTTGAACCTGTATTTAACTGACAAATGTACAAAGAAAAGAATTCTTGTGTTTTCACTGAACAACTCAATTGTGTTGTTTAAATAAATAAATAAACACATATAAATGCATTTAGGATTTTATGCCTGCAACACTCTCCAAGAAAAGTTGGGACATGGTGATGTTTCCCACTCTGTTACATCACCTTTCTTTTTACTTACATTGTTTAAGTGTTTGGGAACTGAGGATATTCATTCATTCACTGTCTGTAACCCTTATCCAGTTCAGGGTGGCGATGGGTCCGGAGCCTACCTGGAATCACTGCGCGTAAGGCGGGAACAAACCCTGGAGGGGGCGCCAGCTGAATTGTTGGGGAAAAGTTGTATGAGAAACCCAGGCTGTTTATAATCTGCTCCAACTTTAAAAGTCGTGTGTGTCTCCAAGGCTTAAAAACCCAGATTGCCTCCACATCAATGATGCCTTCCCTACCCCCATTCCTATCCTACCCTACCCCCACCCCTCACCTATCTTACCCCCAGGCCCCAATCCATATGTTGGTTTTTGCACCTATCACTGATAACGTTAATAAAAATATATGGTAAACACAGTGTCTATTTTTTATGAAAATAAGCTGAAGCATGGACTGTTGTTTGGATCATCCGAGATGAGCCTGGGCCCAGAGAAATCATTAGAAATCGATGTATGACTTTCTTCGTGCTGAACAGACATTTCTTGCATTTCTTGATGCAGTGGCAAAATCTGTTCAGTGACAAATGTTTTAATTCGAACACTATTTATCACTACAGTCTCTGATGCAGTGCCATCTGAGGGCTTTGAACATCAGGTTCATTCAACTTTACATGGAACTGGTGTTTCTCCGCCCTGTGAAGGACTGGCGCCCCCTCCAGGGTGTATTCCTGCCTTGCGCCCAATGATTCCAGGTAGGCTCTGGACCCACCGTGACCCTGAACTGGATAAGGGTTACAGATAATGAATGAATGAATGAATGGTATTTTCCAGATTTCCTGAAGCTTTTCACAGTAGCACTTATGGTACATGATATAACACATAAAAGACAAATATTGTTTTGCAATCTTGAATTAAAAAAAGATTCTGTTTGAACAATCTGACATTTCTCACATGAAGGCTGCCATAATTTCTTTAACCACTTTTCTATTTACACTATTATTGTTGGAGCTTATTTCCACTTAGAACATGAACAAAACATGTCACTTGACCGAGCTGAACATGAGTTCAAAGTCAGTCCAACATCTGGTGGCCTTCTGGCTCTTTGATATGAAAGCACGGTAAGGACAAAGCATAAATAAAGGGATTACAGCCTCCAGAACAGAAATGAAGCTACTTGGACACAACACAAACACAAAAAAAGGAGATTCGGATTCTACGACTGTACAGAGAACTGACAACTTTTTCCTAAATTTCAAAGTCACTGCTCATCCCAAGTGTGAGGGCCTTCACTAAAATCTGGTGCTAATTACTTTATCCATTTGACAAACCCTATTTATCTTCAACATTTGTAAAAAATGTATTTTGTAATATTTTAAGGACATTTAACGTAAAACGTCTTCACAATACACCATCAAACCTTTACAGATAAGAACAGAAGCAGACAGAGCTCCTGTGGTGAAATTCAGCCACTAGTTTGTAGTGAAACACATCTCCAGCTCTCACTGTGATATTTGTGTTTCTTCACAGATTTGAACATAAGCAGGTCAGCACTGACAGGGTTAACCCAGCTTTAACTTTGTCTAAATGTTGTGAGAATGGGCCTGACTTGTGCTGTTATAAACAGAAGCAGAATTGTGAACCATTTTGGAAGGGATCATGCTTCTTTGCATTTCCCTTTCTCCCCCTTCTCTTTAGCTGTGAATGACTGATATCTCCGACTCAACAATGGATTTACTGTCACTCAGAGGTTTGGTGACTCAGCACTTTCTGATGGGCAGGAAATCCGTTGCTGTCCATTCTGGCTCAGAATTCCCAGGAAGCTGAGTCACCGCCTTCTGCAATTATTTTAGAGGGATGGAGAAATCTGTGCTGCCTAAACACACACACACACACTCACACGCCCATGCACAGGCAAGTACATACAAACACACTGACTCATTATACATTTTCTCTCACACTGATGTAATCAGTGCTCCACTGCAGAGTCTCAGCCACATTTAAAGATGTATGTAAGTCTGTTAGTGGTGGGCAATAAA
Organism: Hoplias malabaricus; assembly: GCF_029633855.1. Classification (NCBI taxonomy): domain Eukaryota; kingdom Metazoa; phylum Chordata; class Actinopteri; order Characiformes; family Erythrinidae; genus Hoplias; species Hoplias malabaricus. Next base: position 32,469 of record NW_027100997.1, read on the forward strand.
ACCAACATAAAATAACATTGATATTTTGAGATATTTTTATAATACCCGGTTGTGTTTACTCATTCTGGGGCCTTTTGAAAACTGTGCTATTATTTTATTTATGTTTTATTTATTTAGTTTATTGAAAGATTTTTAAAGGTGTGTAATTGCATTACAATGATATAATATTATCATGATATCAGTGGCATAAAATAGTTTTAAAATGGCAATAATATAGTTTAGTGCACTTATTTCTGGGACAGTATATTGACCACACAAGTAGCTATTGTGACAGACCTGTGCTGGGGTAATACTCACTGAAAATATGTCATTTTTGGTGCTGTAAAATAACAATTCACGTTCTCGACTAGAAGCGCCACAGCTGTTATTTGACTGCAGCAACACATAAAAAAAAAATAAAAAAATTCTCTGCACTGGATGGAATTTCAAAGCCCTCCTTTCATTACTTTTCCTAGAAATGTCATTTTTATAACTTAAATTCGTGAGAAGGCTGATTTAGACCACCTCTCTGAAGCTCTGGTTAGCCCCGTGTATGCTTTCTGCTCTTAATGGCACCGTATACGGCTGCAGACCAGTACAGTACAGTATACACACACAAGCAGATATCCACTCATAGCCTTGTAACTGTGACCAGCTGAGAGCACAAAAGATGTGGGAATAGATGAATACACTCTATGGCCAAAAGTTGGTGTAAACTCCTTCTAAAAAGAGAGGCTCCTTCCTCACACAGTGCTGGAGTTCATTTGCACACAGTTAGTCTAATCTCTAACACGGTGTGAACTGACCAATAGGATGGAACTGCCATAGGCATTTGCACATGACCCAAACGTCACCAGGCACAATGCAAAGTGTCAGTAAATAAGCCATGAGCTCTGGAGCTGTGGAAAGTGACAGAGGACCTTCCAACATCTTTGGGATGGGTTGAATGGTCATTTGTAACTAATGCTCCTATTAATGCAACCAAATCTTCCTGAATACCCTAGATTTTAGAAGAAATGTTGGATGAGCAAATGTCAGTGATACACAGAGAAGGATAATGTGAAATTATTTTTCACAGTCACAAAAACATATTGCCCCTCAGCCCACGGAGCTACAGAGTCGAGGTGAGATCTAGGTGTGAATTAACAACCGCAGATGAACACTGGTGCAGAGGAGGCGGCAATGAAAAAGCAAGAAATACTATGTAAAGGTCAACTGCATGTCTCCATTGACACAAACACACAGGCTTGTTTTTATATTTCTTGATTTTCAGTGGAATGTAAAAAGATTATATTCAGAGTAATTTTGGAGTGTTTCTATTGGTGTTTCTATTCTATACAGCTGCTGTGTTCAAATGATGCAGTAACTAAACACACACACACATATATGTGTGTATGTGTGTGTGTGTGCATTTTTGTCATTCTCCTTTTCACACACACACACACACACACACAAACACACACACACACACACCTCTCTATGCACCACTTTGTTGAACTGTCGTGTCTGTCATTGTGATGGTAACCTAGCAACAGAGGTCTCTTCCTCTGACTGAACCTTTTTCTTTGATCAGAATTATGAAACACTGTTTGAAAAGCATATGATAATTTGAGAGCACTGTATTTGTTCTCTCAGGGTTTACATATGGTCAGAAATATTAAACATGCAGAATGATTACATAAAGAGTCAGGGTATAAAGGTCTGATGGTGTTGTATTAAAGATGGTGTTCATGATTTTATTCTAACACTCAATTTCTCTCTCTCTCTCTCTCTCTCGTTCTCGCTCTCTTTGTGTCTCTCCCTTGCGCTCTCTGTCTCTCTTTTTCTCTCTCTCTGTCTCTTTCTTCCTCTCTCTCTGTGTCTCTCTCACTCTCTTTTCTCTTTCTTTTAACTTAAACATTATGAACTATGGATACCTATTTATTATCAGTTACTGTAGGAAGATCACTGGGGTAATGTAAATAAAGTCCTATGATTTAAATATATTGGACAGTAATATTTTAAGGAAGAAAACATAAAGGGGGACTATCCAAGATTTTGCAGCAAACAACAAAAAGGTTTAGTGGAGTAACGCGTCCCGAGCAAAGAAAAAAGCCACCTTTTGCCCTGTTTTGCTGTTCTCAAGACTCTGTGTTCACACTCACACCACTTATAGTCCTCCATCTGGAAACTTGGGCCCTGCCCAGTGAAACCGACACTGCACACAAAGCTTTCCCTATGCAAGAAGGCTGATTCCACTACCAAACTTTTCGGACAGCACAACCCTTCAGATATTCCTCTATTAGGATAAAACATGTTCTTCTGCATAAACAGCCTCTAACACAGAGTGAGACAAGAGAAGGATCAGCACTGGACTGACTTTTCGTGACATGGTTAACACCAAGTGCTGCTGAAAGGCCCCAACAGAACTCCCAGAAGCCCTCTCCTGGTCCAGTAACTCCTCTACCTGCTGATGTAGGGTGATGGTGCACTGGGTAAAACTGCCTTCACTTCTCTAACTCCCTCTGTCAGGTAAATTCCTGCTTCACTTATTGCTGTGTTGCACCTGGTGAACTAAGAGTGCATATTTTTAACATTCCACCTTAAATCCTGCTGCAAATACACATTATGTAATGCACGAGCCTGAAGTTAACTTCTTATTTGCCAGTTTCTTATTCAGATTTCCCATTCCACCTTAAAACCTGCTCCAAATTAGACTCTGTGTTGTTAATTAACCATTCAGGACATTTACTGTCATGTTAGGGCTGAACCAGGGAGGTGAAATCATGTGCTGAGGCAATTTAAACTTTAAAGAACACAAACACAAACCAAATTAATGAAATGACAGATAACAACATTCACACATTTCAACAATGAACACCAACCTAGGAACACAGAGGAAAGGGCTTTCACAGGGATGACACCCTCAGAGCTTACAGGGTACTAGCTCACAGCACAACTAAAATAAGGGACACACGAGGAAGAGAAAACCAAAACAGAGCCAAACAACAAGCAAAATCAAACTACTGAGCAGTATTTTAGAATAAAATAACTAAATAAACACATTTCACCCAGGCATTTCTTGGATGATCGACTATATTTCGTGTAAAATAGATTTCAATCTAAACCTTCACTATAACACCTCAGTACAAGAAGCAGGTCTCTTCTACAAACACCACAGCGCAGTTTAAATGGCTATCAGCCGCTTTTCAGTTCCTGGAGTAATCTGTCACTGGCACCTGTACAGTGCCACAGAGATACAGCATACTGCACGTAAGCAACAGATATGTGTTTATGTGTGTGTGTGTGTGTGTGTAGCAGAAATTACTGCTAACAGCTAAATACAGCACATGGGTATGAGAGACTAATACACTTAAACGAAATATTATTAACTTCACATTTCAAACATGTATCAGTACCAGATGTGTGTGTGTGTGTGTGTGTTAAATGGTTCTCTTTGAACATTCATTCTGTGACGGATCATTAATGCACAATGTCTAGCACATTATCAAATGACAGACCAATCACAATCATGATTTGGGACTATCCCCACCCACCAACACACACACACACATAGCTGTATAGTGTGTATGAGGCCTCAGTTACAGACTGAAGACATAGAGAGACAGATGAATGAAAAGGGGAAAGAGGAAGAGAAAGGAAGGAGGAAGGTGAGGGAGAGAAGGAAAAAAATGCAGAAAGGAAAGAACATGGGGAAAAGGGAAGATGACAGAAAAAGCTACAAAATAAACTGAAATCACAGCACGTGAAGAGAGGGTCAGAGGAAAGTGAGAGAAATAAAGACTGAGAAAGGGGTGGGAAGGTGGAAAGTGAGAAAGAATAACAGGTGTCAGACTCACCACACGGGACACAAAGTGAGTAATGAAACAAACAAATGGTCAAGATGATAATTAATATAGTCATTAATATAATAGACGATAGACGGGTGAAAAGGAAGAAAAAAGAAGGGATGCAGGACGGGGAGAGAGCGGGTGAAAGAGACTAAGGGTTAATGAACAATACGTTTAGTTGGGGAACATAAAAGTACCATATTCTATAGTCATTGTATATTTTTAAGTTCCATATTATACATTACTTCTAAACTTTTAAAGTTGTGTTGATGTCATTCGCCCCGTTTCATCTCCAGGACTTTTATTCTCCACAGTTGTGTAATGAAAGATTACAGAGATCCCCCTCTCCTTCTGGAGAAGAGAATGTAATGAACCTTTAGGAACACAACTGGACTTTAACACCACTGCTGTACCTTTAAAGATACACTACACAGTTTGTAGCTTTAGTGACAGTAATGTACCTGTACTGTACCTTTATTTCTGAGAGTGTAGTTTCCAGAGTAAAGCACAGAATGAAATGAAACATACTGGATGAGTATATCATTTGTGTAATTGGCGCTGGATACTCTTCTTTAGTGGAATGCTTTAAAAAAAAAACTAAACCTGGCAGTGAAAACAGAACCATAAAACCCTCGCGGAGGAGCACACGCTGCTGGGTTCATGCAGGGTGTCTGATGATGTCAGCTCCAGAAGCCGTGAGGGTGTGTAATATGAGACTCGTCTTCTACAGTCACTTCTGTTAGAGATGGACAGCTGGGTGGGGGGCATTTTGGAGTGTGTGTGTTAAGGGTTGTCTGGGGCTCTAAGCATTGAGAGGGGCTGGAGATAAGCAGGTGTCTAACTGCTCTTTCTGCTGCCGTCAGGGGCGTCTGGTAAAGCTTGTCTCCGACGAACCCTCGCCGGAAGCCAAAGCGCCATTCACTAATAACAACAGCGTGGTCTAAGACCCCCACCTCTGCCTCAGAACATTCGAATGAAACAGGGATTAGCTGCAAAGTGCTTTAGAAAGTACACTTTACCTCGTTAGTTTAACAGAATCCAGCAGGGGGTGACTGTGCAGGAAGAAGCCCTTAAAATAAGAAACCTTCCACTGTCTACAATCAGAAGTAAAACTGTAAATATGTAAAAAGGTCAGACATGGCTGCTAACAGTTTTAAGCTGTTGGATATTTATATTTGTGTCCATTTTATAGATTCACTACATCATATGGTGATAAGAGATCACCAGGCAGAGTGGCTTAAGGGAAGAATGTGAATATAACAGCGATTTTCCACTGCATAGTACCTATTCTATTTGACTCTACACAGCTCTGCTCTCTTTTTGGTCCCTGGTTAGTTTTCCACTACCACAGTTCCCCCAATAAACGTAGCAGGTGATTTCACAAAATCCCGTCTCTAACGGAAACGGAGATCACAACAGTGTTTAATCATCGTCTTTTCGTTTTTTGGGACTGAATGCATGAGTTTGGACAGATCACTGTAGTTTTATCATTGCTTGTTGCAGCGCCCAGTTCTCGAGGGATTCATTAATCGGGCACCAGTTAAAGGAACAACTGAAAGCCTGAAACTCTTCATAAGACCATAGCATAATTTTTCGAGTGGCTGTTGGATCTTGTAAAAACGAACGCTTTTCTGTTCATATTTGGTGATGTGAAACAGATTGGGGGGTCAAATTTGGTCTGAAACCAAAGAAAGATAGGCACCTTGTAGTGGACAAGAACATTAAGACACAACACCAGCTTTCAAATAGCTTTGTAAATTTAAAGAAAAACACATTAATCATATCTCCACTCGCCAACCGCTTAAAAATACATTCACAATGTATTACGGACCCAGGACGTTTCGGAAGTGTGAGCACCAATGGAAAACAGAGTGTCTGGATTTGGTGGCAGACTGTTGGCTGAGAGTGAACTTTGGTTTGTAGAGCTGCTGGTCTGAATATCGTAGCACAGTGAGAGTATTCTACAATGCTTCAGGAAGCAGCTCCAGCCCGGTCTGAAGTAAATGAAATGGAACGGAACATTCCTTTGGCCTCCGTCTGAAGTTCCACAGCTTCCGCTATGACCTCACCACATTCTCCTCTACTTCTGCTCTCCGTCCGTCCATGGGCCGATCATGAGAGGGACATTTACGGCTGTGAAAAACATTTAGGGAAAAAACTGGAACTGCCCGGGCTGTACGAGAAGTTTCTTAATCTGAGGTGTGTAAGGTGATAATATCTGGAGTTGTTTTTGGAAGTTGTAATACCACCTTACACCCACTGCCACTGAAACTCTTTTCCAGCATGTGCTCGTTTGGGAAAGGGAATGATCTTTTCCTCATGTTTCACTGGGTAAACTGTGCTCAAAGCTAAAATCAGACTACTGAAAAATAAATTACTTAAAATTAAACACTTTAAGAACATTCAGAATTGGTTTGTTTTGTGTTAATTCAATAAAAATTAAACTATAGTGTCAACAATATTTATAGTTTTAAATGTTTTAACTAGAAGGACCAATTAATAGAACGAGTGGTTGGGGTGGGAGTGGACGGGGTGCTGGGTGTTGGGGTGGGAGTGGACGGGGTGCTGGGTGTTGGGGTGGGTGTGGAGGGGGTGCTGGCGGTTGGAGGCGGTGCAGGGGGTTGTGGAGGGGGTGCTGGGGGTGTGGAAACGGTGCTGGGTGTTTGGGTGGGTGTGGAGGGGTGCTGGGGGGGATGGTAAGCTGAAGTTAGACACTAAAGGGGTGTCTGTCCAAAAAGGTTGAAAAGCCCGGTTTAGATAATTAGGGTTCGGAACCATCACATGGGTAAAGAACTACAAATGAAACACTGCTGAGCTGAAGATTGAGAAGGGGGTACGAGGTCAGTTCCTGAACCAGGACAGTGCTCTGTGAGTTTGCTTCCTCAGAGCATTTAGTATGATACAAAAATAACATGGATATCACTGTGGTTTATGAGGACGGGGCCGGTCTGTGTGTCTGTGCAACCTACTCCCTGGTTCTGCCTAGTCATGTGATATCTGGTCTAATTATACAGTCTGAAAAAGGCCATCCCCTGCCTCTTACTGCCGGTCTCAAGTACCCCCCCCCCCCACACACACACACAGAAGATCTACAACCTACATTTATGTGACAAATATACACCTTCCATCATCAAAATCCCCATCCATTTACAAGCCTTTACAACAGCAGAGTGGCCTCATCGTCATATTCATAAATGAACTATTAATAATGGGATGTTTAAGTTTGGGGCGGCACGGTGGCGCAGCAGGTAGTGTCGCAGTCACACAGCTCCAGGGGCCTGGAGGTTGTGGGTTCGATTCCCGCTCCGGGTGACTGTCTGTGAGGAGTTGGTGTGTTCTCCCCGTGTCCGCGTGGGTTTCCTCCGGGTGCTCCGGTTTCCTCCCACAGTCCAAAAACACACGTTGCAGGTGGATTGGCGACTCGAAAGTGTCCGTAGGTGTGAGTGAATGTGTGTGTCTGTGTTGCCCTGTGAAGGACTGGCGTCCCCTCCAGGGTGTATTCCCGCCTTGCGCCCAATGATTCCAGGTAGGCTCTGGACCCCCCGCGACCCTGAATTGGATAAGCGCTTACAGATAATGGATGGATGGATGGATGTTTAAGTTTGCAGCGCAATTTCAGGGTCCTAGAGTTGTGGGTTCGAAGCCCACCTCAGGCCACTTTCTGTGTCTGCGTTCTCGCCTGGAACCAGGTACTAAATAAAATTCTGTTCCATGTGCCAAGTACCAAACAGAAAAGCTAAACCAAGTAGAGTAAAGTCGAGTCGAGTCAAGTACACACTTTAAAATGATGGTTCTACAAGGATTCTTTAGTAAAGAAATAGTTATATATAGAACCCTGAACACTCGAAGAACCTTTTCCATGATTAAAGGGTTCTCCAGATCAATGGAGAATGTGCTATTGAGGGTTCTACACAACACTTTTTAGAGAAGGGTTCTACATGGCACCAAAAATGGTTCCTCTGTTGTTACGATATCAAGCTTGTTACAGCAGAGGAACCCTTTTTAGTGCCCTATAGAACCCTTCTCTGAAAGGTGCTATTATAGAGCCATCTACAGCACCTTCTCCATCGATCTGAAGAACTCCTTCACTATACAAACACACCTTTAATCATGCAAAAGGTTCTTCAAGTGCTCGGGTCACTCAGGTTCCTCAGGCCACTTTCTGTGAAAAGTTTGAGATGTGTTCTCCCTGTGTCTGCATGGGTTTCCTCCCCCATCCCAAAACACATAAACCCCTGTTGTTAAGTAGACAGGCTATGCAAAATAGTCCATAGGTGTGTGTGTGTGTGTGTGTGATGTCTGGTGATGGACCTGCGCCCCCTCCAGGGTGTGTTCCTGCTTCCGTCCAATGATTCTGGGAAGGCTCTGGACCCACCCCTGCCTTGAACTGGATGAAGTGGTTACAGAATGAATGACAGTGTACAATTTCATATGAAATCATTGTGAAATCAGTGGCTTCATTACGTAGAAATTTGTGGAATTTCCTTTTAAGGAAAATGTCAACATCAGATATTTTCAAAAGATTTGAAAGTGTACAAACTACAAAGGGCCTTTAGCCGGAGTCAGAGCAGTTGCTGAGGTTTTCTGATGAGAGCTGTTTTGAGTTCTCCTCTGATAAACTACTCTTACACAGTTCCGAGAGTTCGCTCGCGCTGAAGTAGTGTGAACTGAAGCAGGACGTAGCGCTGAGTGTGTTCCCTACATTGCTGTGGCTTTGCTCATATGTAAACATTGGAGCTCAGCGCACCCCAACACAGGGAATTATTGTTAGCGGCACTTCCTTTTCTCCGCCTGGGCCTGCTCTGGTAGCGCTGACGGCCCTGTGTCGGCCTGTTTCTCATTAAAGCTCAAGGAAATCAGCCTATCGTCTAACAGCACTCTCTAACGTCATCAAGGTGCTTTTCCACAGCATGAACTTTCATCCCCGTCCCAGTTACTGTGTGAAATAATGGCACTCTTCAGTGTACTCTTTCTTTCCTTTGCACAGTGCCTTTCTGTTTTTCTTCATTTCTGCTTACGGTCAGCCGACTATTTTCATCCTTTTATACTGTCTTTAATTAGAGTTATTAACATCTGCACTTCATTAAACGGGAACTAGATGCACCGCCACAGCGTTGCTCTATCATCCAAACTTTGGAAGAGTATTTTATTCTAGAACAAATAATATTATATCTGAACATCCAGCAGAGTTCACGGCTCTCAGCTCAGAGCAGAAGTGAATATATTGGCACTGCATTAGAGGGCAATTCCTCTGAACCTGTAACGGGACTGATGTCAGTATTTAAGTTGCATTGTCTCTGAAGAAAAAGGAAAAAAAAAAAGAGTTTTTTTGTGTAACGTATAACTGTGATTCAAAGTTCAAAGAGTCTCCTGCTCTTTTATCATTTTATAACTCTTGTGTGGTATTAAAAATGACAAATGTAATTTTATTTAAAAAAAACCACAACTACAAAGTAGTGTTGGACACAGTATTTTCCTCAAGAACAGAACACATCCGGAACACAACGGAGCTCAGAACCAACGCAGCGCCCAATAAACTCTTCACTTTTCACATGGCTTTATTTTTAGATTATTTTCTGTTAAATAAACTGAGAATGTGATTTTAATACGACACACAATTAAAAGAGTGTAAAAAGATAAAAGAGTGGAGAATGTTTGAATATTGAAATACAATTACAATCACACAGTTTCCGGTGAAAAACTGTCACTGAATCCTAAACATACAGTTCTGGGTCACGGAAAAGTGTGTGTAAGATCTTCATGTGGATGCATGTGAGGGGGGCCTGCTCTAATTAGGGGAGGACTGTGAGGTGAAATTACACAGGCAGCAGATTACATTCTCAGCTGGAGCAACTCCCAGCAAACATTTTCCTTCCCCTTTTAAAATCAGTTGCAAATTTGCACAAGAGTCTCAGAAGTCTCAACATTATTGAGAAATATCCTTTAGAAACTGTCAGCAGATATAGCGGTTAGTCAGAAACATCAGCTCTGGGTACATCTGAATAACAGTATCTAAGCCCAGAGAAAATACTAACAGAGAAATACTAAACAACTCAAGACATTTCAATACAATTCAACTTTAGTTAGAGCAGGATCTAAACACTGCACACAGAGATGAGTCTTCACTCTGTGTTTGAAGACAGTGAGGAATTCTGCCGTTCAAACAGCCAGCAGACGTCCCTTCCAACATCTGGGAGCCAGCACAGAAATGACTTGATGCCTGTCTTCCATAAAACACACACACAAACACACACACTCACTGCATGCAGACCAGTGGCTGAGACACATTTTCTCAGTCCAAATTTGCTCTGAGTTATTCTTTTCAACATTTCCTCAACACACTCACACACACACACACACACACACACACACACACACACAACATTCCAGGTAGGGAATGATATTCCTTACAACATGTCCTTCATGTGTGTTCATGTGCACAGGGGACCAATGAGGTAGCACAGGCCACAAAACCTACATTCTACATTCAGAGAGAGAGAGAGAGGGAGAGAGAGAGGGAGAGAGAGAGAGAGAGTGTGTGTGAGAGTGTGTGAGAGAGAGTGAGAAAGAGAGAGAGAGAGAGAGAGAGAGTACGTGTGTGTTTGTCTTCCTCCTGCAGCGTAAAAATAGATGGAAAATTACAGAGTGTCGTTCCCTACTGCTCTGGGAGGAAGTGGTGCTCAGTGCAAGAGCCACACACACACACACATGCGGAGACACACACTCACACTCACACACACACACACACACACACGCAGTGGGTTCGCATCAGTTAGCAATTTAAAACTTTTTTTTTTCTTTTTCTTTAGCTTCATAGGTCGTAGATGACAGAACTAAAGAAAGTCAACAATGTAAACTACGTTTGGGTCAATGCCAACACATTCATCCACATACAACTGGCATTAAAGCCACCTGTGGGGCAGGGGAAATGCATGACGTAACTTTTAAAAACTACTACTGTATATTAACACCTCAGTTAGAAAGAAAAGGATTCACAAAATAAGCTGAACTGCTGACCCCTGGCCACCACAAAGAGTGACCATAAGAACTGGACCACAGACCATGGTTTTACTGAACATGGTGCTTTTCTACTGCATGGTACCTACACCACTCAGCTATATTCTCTTTTCAGTACCTTTTCCATTTCCCAGTACAACATCTACCCCCTCCAACATGTAGCCGGAGATGTCACAAAACCCTGTCTCTAACAGAAACTGCGGGCTTTGGAAACCACAACAACGACAGCAGTAACATTTAGCGTTGTTTACATAGTGTGTATTTGAATGCTTTAGTCAAGCAGCTCTCGCTGGATTCATTTGTCGGCCACCGAACCAAGGAGCGTTTGAACCTCTTCAAAAGACCACAGAGTAATTTTACGAGTTGCCGTCGTGAGTCGGATAAAAACAAACGTGATCTCTGCTGCAGCTGGAGATTTTACAGATGGAGAGTTGGTGCTGGTCGTCTGCGTTGCGTGGCGTAGAGTGACGACTCTCTCCGGACAATCAGCGCTCTGCAAGGTTTACACGCCACGGTTTAGTCCCTACTCAGCTTGCTTCCAGGTACCAAATTTATATATATACATATATATGTCACAAGAGTAAGGAAACTTATTATTAATTTGATGGCCATGTTGAACGTTGCCATCTTAAAAATGTGAAGTAGCTGCATGTCACTTTAGAAAACTTGGCCAGAAACTGCAGGTCAGTGTAACTTTATTTGTTCTGTCTGCTGTTTGAACGTTGTTTTCATGTTATTTGGTGTTTCCTTATCTTTGAGACACACTGTGTAGAAGTCCAGATGTGAGAAGCAGGTTAGATACTGCTCGGCTTTCCTCTCTTTGTTTACGCAACAAACCACTGGAGGATGAGGCCACAGTAAGAGCAAAGAAGAGCCTATAACACTCTCTCCAAAACAGCTCCATCAGAACCAGTTGAGCCTACAGGAACACCCAGGAGCACCCAGCCATCTTACTGTAGCCTCAGCATCTGGGACCCTGGGAACCCTAAATTGCACAAAATTAGTGCCTACACTGAGAGTACACCATGGTCATCAGAACTTAGACAACTTTCACTAAAAACATCTGGCTAATTAATGCAGTATTATGTTGAGCTGAAGTGTAGTGGAGAGGTTAAGACATGTCCAGTGTTAAAAGGCTGTTCCTCAGTTAGCTGTAGAGCTGTAAAGCTCATGTAATAGAAAACATAAATTTTGATTACAGTCATTTTATTTCATTTTATTTGCAGGGATACAGATAGAGGGTACAGATAGAGAGTACAGGTAGAGGGTACGGATAGAGGGTATGGATAGAGGGTACAGATAGAGGTATGGATAGATGGTATGGATAGAGGGTACAGATAGAGGGTATTGATAGAGGGTACAGATAGAGGGTATGGATAGAGTGTACGGATAGTGTGTATGGATGGAGGGTACAGATAGAGGGTATGGATAGTGTGTATGGATGGAGGGTACAGATAGAGGGTATGGATAGAGGGTATGGACAGAGAGTACGGATAGAGGGTACAAATAGAAGGTACGGATAGTGTGTACGGATGGAGGGTACAGATAGAGGGTATGGATAGAGGGTACGGATACAGGGTACAGACAGAAGGTACAGATAGAGGGTATAGATAGCATGAGTTCACCCTGACTGTGGCGTACTGTTATAACTGCTGACAACTGTAGGAGGCAAATCAAAAAACACTGGTGTGGACAGAGTGTGGACAGAAGTGTGGACAGAGTGTGGACAGAGGTGTAGACAGAGGTGAGGACAGAGTGTAGACAGAGTTGTAGACAGAGTTGTAAACACAGGTGTGGACAGAGGTGTGGATGGAGTGTGGACAGAGGTGTGGATAGAGTGTGGACAGAGTGTGGACAGAGGTGTGAAAAGAGTGTAGACAGAGGTGAGGACAGAGTGTAGACAGAGGTGAGGACAGAGTGTAGACATAGGTGAGGACAGTGTGTAGACAGAGGTGTGGACAGAGTGTGGACAGAGGTGTGAACAAAGTGTAGACAGAGGTGTGGACAGAGTGTAGACAGAGGTGTAGACACAGGTGTGGACAGAGTGAAGACAGAGGTGTGGACAGAGTGAAGACAGAGGTGAGGACAGAGTGTAGACAGAGGTGAGGACAGAGTGTAGACAGAGGTGTGGACAGAGTGTGGACAGAGGTGTGAACAAAATGTAGACAGAGGTGAGGACAGAGGTGTGGATAGAGTGTGGACAGAGGTGTGGACAGAGTGTGGACAGAGGTGTGGACAGAGGTGTGGACAGAGGTGTGGACAGAGGTGTGAAAAGAGTGTAGACAGAGGTGAGGACAGTGTGTGGACAGAGGTGTGGACAGAGGTGTGGACAGAGTGTGGACAGAGGTGTGGACAGAGGTGTGGATAGAGTGTGGACAGAGGTGTGGATAGAGTGTGGACAGAGGTGTGGACAGAGTGTGGACAGAGGTGTGAAAAGAGTGTAGACAGAGGTGAGGACAGAGTGTAGACAGAGGTGTGGACAGAGTGTGGACAGAGGTGTGAACAAAATGTAGACAGAGGTGTGGACAGAGGTGTGGATAGAGTGTGGACAGAGGTGTGGACAGAGGTGTGAAAAGAGTGTAGACAGAGGTGAGGACAGAGTGTAGACAGAGGTGAGGACAGAGTGTAGACAGAGGTGTGAACAAAGTGTAGACACAGGTGTGGACAGAGTGTGGACAGAGGTGTGGACAGAGTGTGGACAGAGTGAAGACAGAGGTGTGGACAGAGTGTGGACAGAATATAGACAGAGGTGTGGACAGAGGTGTGGACAGAGGTGAGTACAGAGTGTAGACAGAGGTGTGAAAAGAGTGTAGACAGAGGTGTGGACAGAGGTGAGGACAGAGTGTAGACAGAGATGAAGACAGAGTGTGGACAGAGGTGTGAACAAAGTGTGGACAGAGTGTAGACAGAAGTGAGGACAGAGTTTGGACTTGGGTGTAAACAGAGGTGAGGACAGAGTGTAGACAGAGGTGTGGACAGAGGTGAGGACAGAGTTGTAGACATAGTGTGGACTTAGGTGTAAACAGAGGTGTGGACAGAGTGTAAACAGAGGTGTAGACAGAGGTGTGGACAAAGGTGAGGACAGAGTGTAGACAGAGGTGTAGACAGAGGTGTGGACAGAGGTGTGGACAGAGTGTAGACAGAGGTGTGGACAGAGGTGTGGACAGAGGTGTGGACAGAGGTGTGGACAGAGTGTAGACAGAGTTGTAGACATAGTGTGGACTTAGGTGTAAACAGAGGTGTGGACAGAGTGTAGACAGAGGTGTGGACAGAGGTGTGGACAGAGGTGTGGACAGAGGTGTGAAAAGAGTGTAGACAGAGGTGTGGACAGAGGTGAGGACAGAGTGTAGACAGAGGTGAGGACAGAGTGTAGACAGAGTGTGGACAGAGGTGTGAACAAAGTGTGGACAGAGTGTAGACAGAGGTGAGGACAGAGTGTAGACAGAGGTGTGGACAGAGTGTAGACAGAGGTGTGGACAGAGTGGAGGACAGAGTGTAGACAGAGGTGAGGACAGAGTGTAGACAGAGGTGTGGACAGAGGTGTAGACAGAGGTGTGGACAGAGTGTAGACAGAGGTGAGGACAGAGTGTAGACAGAGGTGAGGACAGAGTGTAGACAGAGGTGAGGACAGAGTGTAGACAGAGGTGAGGACAGAGTGTAGACAGAGGTGAGGACAGAGTGTAGACAGAGGTGAGGACAGAGTGTAGACAGAGTGTGGACAGAGGTGTGAACAAAGTGTGGACAGAGTGTAGACAGAAGTGAGGACAGAGTGTAGACAGAGTGTGGACAGAGGTGAGGACAGAGTGTAGACAGAGATGAAGACAGAGTGTAGACAGAGTGTGGACAGAGTGTGGACAGAGGTGTGAACAAAGTGTGGACAGAGTGTAGACAGAAGTGAGGACAGAGTTTGGACTTGGGTGTAAACAGAGGTGTGGACAGAGGTGAGGACAGAGTGTAGACAGAGGTGTGGACAGAGGTGAGGACAGAGTTGTAGACATAGTGTGGACTTAGGTGTAAACAGAGGTGTGGACAGAGTGTAAACAGAGGTGTAGACAGAGGTGTGGACAAAGGTGAGGACAGAGTGTAGACAGAGGTGAGGACAGAGTGTGGACAGAGGTGTGGACAGAGGTGTGGACAGAGGTGTGGACAGAGGTGTGGACAGAGGTGTGGACAGAGTGTAGACAGAGGTGAGGACAGAGTATAGACAGAGTTGTAGACATAGTGTGGACTTAGGTGTAAACAGAGGTGTGGACAGAGTGTAGACAGAGGTGTGGACAGAGGTGTGAAAAGAGTGTAGACAGAGGTGTGGACAGAGGTGAGGACAGAGTGTAGACAGAGGTGAGGACAGAGTGTAGACAGAGTGTGGACAGAGGTGTGAACAAAGTGTGGACAGAGTGTAGACAGAAGTGAGGACAGAGTGTAGACAGAGGTGTGGACAGAGTGTGGACTTAGGTGTAAACAGAGGTGTGGACAGAGGTATGGACAGAGTGTAGACAGAGGTGTGGACAGAGGTGTGGACAGAGTGTAGACAGAGGTGTGGACAGAGTGTGGACAGAGGTGTGGACAGAGGTGTGGACAGAGGTGTGGACAGAGTGTAGACAGAGGTGTGGACAGAGTGTAGACAGAGGTGAGGACAGAGTGTAGACAGAGGTGAGGACAGAGTGTAGATAGAGGTGTGGACAGAGTGTAGACAGAGGTGAGGACAGAGTGTAGACAGAGGTTTGGACAGAGGTGTGGACAGAGTGTAGACAGAGGTGAGGACAGAGTGTAGACAGAGGTGTGGACAGAGTGTAGACAGAGGTGTGGACAGAGTGTAGACAGAGTGTAGACAGAGTGTGGACAGAGTGTGGACAGAGGTGGGGACAGAGGTGGGGACAGAGTTGAGGACAGAGGTGAGGACAGAGGTGAGGACAGAGTGTAGACAGAGGTGTGGACAGAGGTGAGGACAGAGTGTAGACAGAGGTGTGGACAGAGGTGTGGACAGAGTGTAGACAGAGGTGTAGACAGAGTGTGGACAGAGGTGGGGACAGAGGTGGGGACAGAGGTGGGGACAGAGGTGAGGACAGAGGTGTGGACAGAGTGGAGGACAGAGTGGAGGACAGAGTGTAGACAGAGGTGAGGACAGAGTGTAGACAGAGGTGTGGACAGAGGTGTGGACAGAGTGTAGACAGAGGTGTGGACAGAGGTGAGGACAGAGTGTAGACAGAGGTGAGGACAGAGGTGTGGATAGGTGTGGACAGAGGTGTGGACAGAGTGTAGACAGAGTGTAGACAGAGTGTAGACAGAGGTGTGGACAGAGGTGTGGACAGAGTGTAGACAGAGGTGTGGACAGAGTGTAGACAGAGGTGAGGACAGAGTGTAGACAGAGGTGTGGACAGAGTGTAGACAGAGGTGAGGACAGAGTGTAGACAGAGGTTTGGACAGAGGTGTGGACAGAGTGTAGACAGAGGTGAGGACAGAGTGTAGACAGAGGTTTGGACAGAGGTGTGGACAGAGTGTGGACAGAGTGTGGACAGAGTGTGGACAGAGGTGTGGACAGAGTGTGGAGAGAGGTGTGGACAGAGGTGTGGAGAGAGTATAGACAGAGGTGTGGACAGAGTGTAGACAGAGGTGTGGACAGAGGTGTGGAGAGAGTGTGGAGAGAGTGTGGACAGAGTGTGGACAGAGTGTAGACAGAGGTGTAGACAGAGGTGTAGACAGAGGTGTAGACAGAGGTGTGGACAGAGGTGTGGACAGAGGTGTGGACAGAGGTGTGGACAGAGTGTAGACAGAGGTGTAGACAGAGGTGTAGACAGAGGTGTGGACAGAGGTGTGGACAGAGGTGTGGAGAGAGCAATGTAAGTACGCTGTCACTGTGAGACACAAGTATCTCACCCAGAAAACTCTAGGAGTAAAAACCAGCTGCCATTTGGTTCCAAAGCAAAACGCAAACATCAAAGCGTCAGCAGCCTTTCAACTGCACAATAACAATGTGCAACATTTATTCATAAATAATAATCAAAAGAACACGGGCAAAAACACTCAGGAGCTCAAACTCATGGTCTCTTAAAGACAGGATCAGACTTTAGACCACTGCGCCAACTGGGAGCCGGCCAATAATTTACAGCCATTATCTTCTAGCTCTACTGATGCCACCTGATCCAGAGGGAAGATATATTTCCTCAGTAAGCAGCAAATACGGGTAGAATTTTACTGAAAAATAAACAAGTGTGGTTTTGAACCTATCATCATCAGGTCTCTGAATCCATTTCAGGGTTAGGGTTTAAAATTAATCAACTGTTTATATATGCGCAGGAGAAGAGGTATATTCTGAGGAGATTGTGCTGAACATCACGGAAATCACTGAAACTGCAACTGTAGAGGAACATGAAGAAAATGTGACTTCAGAAGGAGATCCGACTACAAAGAAAGAACTGCTGCAAAACAGGAGAATATTATAAAAGTAAAAGGTTTGTTTCTCCTTCTCCTTCGGTCTCTTTCTCTCTGTTACTGCATCTCACGCCTCATTCTCCCTGTCTCTTACGCTGCTGCATCGTCTTATATTCACCCTCACCCTGCTTTTTCTTTTAAAAACAAAAGCAGCATCAGCATCGTCAGCTTCTTACCTTCAACGAGTCGAAGCAGGCGATGACTCGGCCGTTCTCAACCTGGCAGCTCTTGGCCGGGTGCGCAAACTTACACTCGGCGTCCGTGCGTGAGCATGTGCCTCTCTGGAACTCGCGACACACCTCCAGTGTCAGCCACTTGGGGTCTCGGATGTGTGCCATGCTCATTGCCATGGCGACCACGAATAAGCTGCCCTCTACAAGACAGCCGCCGGTGTGTGTGTGTGTGTGTGGGGTTGAGAGGACCTGCTCTGTGTCTTGCTTGTTCTCTGTATCTCTGGTGATCTCCTTCACTCAAGCGTTCAACATGGAGTGTGTAGTTGTTCCTCGGGGGAGTGTGTGAGGTAGAGGCAGAAAGAAAATTCCCAGGCAGCCGAAAAGAAAACAAAAAAACTGTGCTCCAAGATTTCTGTTGGCTGTTTTTTTTCCTCTTTCCTCCACATACACAGCGCTGAGTATCCTGCTGATCCCACTCCTCTCTGTCACTTCTGGGGGCTCTGTAGTTGGTGTGTGTGTGTGTGTGTGTGAGAGAGAGAGAGGTGAGGAAGAGTTTGACCAGGGTCACCAAAGTTGTTGCAGGGTCTGGAGTCAAAGCTTGTGCTCGTGGCCTGGCTTTGGGCAGCAAGCTGGCGGAAAAGCAAGGTGTGGCACTACAAGCGGGTCCAAGCTGCAGCAAGAGAGGGCACTATCTTCAGTACCCACCTGCAGAGAGAGAGAGAGAGAGAGAGATCAGAATCTACAACCAACTCATTCATCAGCCTTTCACTACACTTTATTAACACAGTTATTAAAAGCAGAGTTGCCAATTGATTAAAACAAATTAATTTGCTTTGATTAATTGCAATCACATTGTCATTTCTTATTACTGAAGCTTTTATTAATGACTATTTAAATGTAAAATAAAAGAATCAATGCAAGTGTCTACAAAAAATTTTATCTCAAATATAAATGTAAAACGCTGGTATGTTCTTGTGTTTTTGGGAGAGATAAATGTGTAGCATGTGATAAACAGGACGAACTGGTCAGAGGAAGCCTTCCTTTTTACTTTATTATAATATCACAGTGTAGACAGACAGTCACCCGGAGGAAACCCACGCAGACACAGGGAGAACACACCACACTCCTCACAGACAGTCACCCGGAGGAAACCCACGCAGACACAGGGAGAACACACCACACTCCTCACAGACAGTCACCCGGAGGAAACCCACGCAGACACAGAGAGAACACACCACATTCCTCACAGACAGTGACCCGGAGGAAACCCACGCACACAGAGAGAACACACCACATTCCTCACAGACAGTCACCCGGAGGAAACCCATGCAGACACAGAGAGAACACACCACACTCCTCACAGACAGTCACCCGGAGGAAACCCACGCAGACACAGAGAGAACACACCACACTCCTCACAGACAGTCACCCGGAGGAAACCCACGCAGACACAGGGAGAACACACCACACTCCTCACAGACAGTCACCCGGAGGAAACCCACGCAGACACAGAGAGAACACACCACACTCCTCACAGACAGTCACCCGGAGGAAACCCACGCAGACACAGAGAGAACACACCACACTCCTCACAGACAGTCACCCGGAGGAAACCCACGCAGACACAGAGAGAACACACAACACTCCTCACAGACAGTCACCCGGAGGAAACCCACGCAGACACAGAGAGAACACACCACACTCCTCACAGACAGTCACCCGGAGGAAACCCACGCAGACACAGAGAGAACACACCACACTCCTCACAGACAGTCACCCGGAGGAAACCCACGCAGACACAGGGAGAACACACCACACTCCTCACAGACAGTCACCCGGAGGAAACCCACGCAGACACAGAGAGAACACACCACACTCCTCACAGACAGTCACCCGGAGGAAACCCACGCAGACACAGAGAGAACACACAACACTCCTCACAGACAGTCACCCGGAGGAAACCCACGCAGACACAGGGAGAACACACCACACTCCTCACAGACAGTCACCTGGAGGAAACCCACGCAGACACAGGGAGAACACGCCACACTCCTCACAGTCTTCCGGAGCGGGACTCAAACCCACAACCTCGAGGACCCTGGAGCTGTGACAGAGACACCACCTGCTGCACATTCTTACAGCCCTTTCTTTATCTTACGTTACAACTCTGCAGTGACACCACATCACTTTAGTGTAAATGCTGCAGGCCGTAAAATTGTGTTTTTACCATCACACCCCTGTCTTTCCACTCTCTGGGCTATTTTCAAACTTTTACTCTCCTTCTGTCTCTTATTCACACATTCTTTCTGTCATATCTTTTACACACACACACAA
>NW_027100998.1:0-65955 GCF_029633855.1 Hoplias malabaricus
TGTTTACAGACTCACATTTTTAGTTATACAAATACACGCATTTTTGTGTGTGTACGATTGTTTACATGTGTAAGGAAGAGACGTTATAAAAAAATAACTAAATACTCTATAAAGGACTTAAATCCAGGATAATAAGTCTGAATTAATGAAGACATGGCCCCTGTGCATAACTCGTGCGGGAGCTGGCAACGCCAGCCATGGAGCTTTCCCATTGAAGCCAGTTTGCTACGGTCTCTTTTAAATATCATTTGATTAGAATACAACATTTTACATGTGCTTAATGAATATATTTTTTGTTAAATATTGGTTTTAATCATAACATAAATGTGTCGCTTTGTCAGTTACCAAAGTTACATCAGCCAGTAATGTTAAGCTACAACCCGGTCTCACACCTACTCGTGATATAGTAGTCTGCAATTCGTGACATATCGCATATTTTCAGCATGAATTGCAGTCTCCTATATATGTGACTATACCACGAGTAGGTGTGAGACCGGGTTGTAAGCTATCACTACCTCAGGATGTAAAGGTCTTCCATGTGTCTTAGCAAATTGCAAATAATTTAAATAAATGTTTTACAGTTACTGAAAGACATCTACGAAGAAATGTACTGCTTAAATTTTAATTGTTATTTTATTTTATTTTATTTTTTTTTACAGAATATTTGTATGTTAGCATCTGCTAATGTTAGCTAGCATCCAGTTAAAAGTTCTCCTGTTCCACCTTAAACAGAGTGACAGTTATTTTCTGATGAAACAAGAACAAAAAGTAACTGCTTCAGCATTTAAAAAAGAACAGAAAACTCCAGTATTGTGCTTGTAAATAGGGATTAACATTTAGTGCTAGTTTTGCTATGCTGTGTGTGTTTTGAAAATAACATTGTGTTTGGTATTTAATATGCAGACTTTTAACTTTGGGAATTGTGTCAGTATAACAATTAATTTATGTTTTGTATTCTTTATTCCAGATTGCAAACATATGTTCCTGCACTTTTTTAGACTTCTGTTTTTTTTTTAAACTTCCTGCTATATATATTGTGTTGAAAAAAAAGCGTATTTGACAATACAAGAAATTGTATAAAACTTTATCTAGACAGTATAATAATTACATTAAGCAAGACCATACATATTTTTGCACAAATCACTAATATAAGCCTTTTAAAATTCTAGTCAACTGAATGGAGAAAAAACACATAGGGAAGAAATATGAGCATCTGCAATATCTTCAGACCATTCAGCTATTTATTATAATGTTTGTAACAGCTATTTAATACTAAAATTTAATTCAAATCAAATCAAATTGTATTTATATAGCGCTTTTCACAACAAAAAGTCGTCACAAAGCAGCTTTACAGAGATCCGGGTCCAAGCCTCCTATGAGCAAGCCAGGGGCAACAGTGGCAAGGGAAAACTCCCTCAGCACATGAGGAAGAAACCTTGGAAAGAACCAAGACTCATACGGGGAACCCATCCTCCTCGGGTCCACACCGGAGACACAACAGAGAACAGAACAGAAGTAAAAGTGAAATGATGACAGATGAAGGGGTTATAGTAATGTAAATGTAGTATATTAGTGATGTATGAGTCTGAGGAAGGAGAAGGTGATCAGGGATTCTGTGTGAATTAAAAGTAGGTGCAGAGTTAATCTGAGGTAAAACAGCATGGCCAAGCATGATAGTGTAGATGAGACAAGGCCAGGATCTTGTACAGGATACACAGGGGCTGGATCAGGGCAACACCTGGAGAGCAGCAGGACATCTCAAAGCATGAGAGAGAGACAGGAGAAAGAAAACCAGACAAAGGGAACAAAAAAATACAGAGATTAGTAGGGTCATGGTAAAGAACAGGCAAATTTGTCCTGCGAAAAAAGCTTCCACGGGTCAGGCAAGAGAACCCAGTGACAGACAGCGTGTTGGCGGTTACTAGAAAGCTAACTAAAAAAGCTGTAGCTATGGTAGTATGACAGGGTTAATACAGAACAGTGATAATTAACCTGATGCTGTGTATGGGGAAAAAAGCTTGTTCCATTTAGGGGTGGGGTGGGCGTGGCTAGGTCCCAGAGGAGGTTTCAGAGCACCTGTAAGTCCAAAATCGATGACGAAAGGAGATTCACGGTGAACGTAGTCTTCTAAGACCCACCCACCCTTGAAACTTCTGTCAAAACTCAAGCAAACCACGAAGCAGACTCTGGAGAGATTCCAGAAGCAAAAGACCTTATCAGCAAAATCCAAAAAACAATAATGAAAGCAAAGACTGGCAAAATTCAAATGAAATAATGTCAAATAACTGCAAAGAGTATCTTATAAAAATAAACTTAGCACAAAAAGTAAGGAAATTTGTGTTTGGTAGATTATTTTTTTTTGTTGTAACAATGCTTCTTGGCAGTTTATCTCATACCGTTGGAAAGCCTGTTAATTTCCCCTTTAAACGGTGCCACATTTGTAAGGAACATGCATTTGTGGGATGAGCAGTAGAGCTGAGAATGTGGGTTGCGCCTCTTTAAAAGGTAAATGTGGCATCATTTAACAGGCTTTCCAACTGTATAAGATTTATTGCCCAGAAGCATTGTTACAACCAGGAAATAATCTACCAAACACAAATAACACAATTTTAAGAAATTTGTTTATTGTTTTTTGTAGAAATTTTTAAACAGAATTATATTTCTTAAAAAGTTTAGCTTTTTCAAAGTTTCTGTAAATACAAGGGTGTGTTTAGTGTTGAGTGATATTTTTTTTAGAACTGGTCTAAACTACCTCCATGATAAAGTTTTTATAGCAAAGTTGTATAATTAGTGTTCATTGTAAGTTGAACCAGAAAATTTGCACTGAAATATTTTTAATATGTTTACTGTATCATCTTTCAATAAGAATATAATTAATTAATATAATGTGTGTGTGTGTGTATTTATTTATTTTTTTTCCACATAAGATATCAACACAGAGGTGTCTTACACGAGGGGAAAAAAATTGTTGAACTGATGGAAGATGAATGCTGATGCAGCACCACAGACACTTGTGATAATGGGCATTGCAGCAGTGGTAATGGGCAGTCTTTGAATTTACCACAGCCTTCATGAAGCATTTTAGACAGCTGAAATTCGGTGTGGCTTTTTTGAATTTGTTCTGAAAAACGTGAGTTGGTGTTGTGGGCTGTGTGACAAGAAGTTTGTGCAGTCAACTAATACGTTGTGATTAGCAGCTATCGGATTCTGGAGTTTTCAAGCCCCAAAGAGCAGAGGAGCGCGCGCCATGTCAGGTTGGTAACAGTCATTTTGTTTGAAGTTTGTGTTTTTTTCTTTAGCCATCTCAAGTGAACAAAGTCATCAAAACTTTTTATTGCATTAGGCTTACTTTTCTAATGTTTGCTGCAGCTAGCCAACGTGTCATTATGATGAATAGCAAGTGTTCTACTTAGCTTTTAACCCACATTATGTAATGTCTGAGCTAATAGCCAGGTTGTTAAATTTTGAAATTTGAATAATTACTTACAGTCTACTTGAGGTTGAGAAGTAAAATGTTTCTATCATTGTTTCTCAATATGACAACTTTAGAATGTGATCATATACTTTGATATATGAATCACGCTATATTATAGGGTAAGTGTACTTTTAAGGCCACCAAAATCAGGTTTTCAGGTATGTTTAATAGATATTCTTCTGATTTCTATTTGATATCTGTGGGGAAAAGGCAAGGTCATTTGAAAATGTATGCATTTGTTTATGTACATGTTTAGAATATTAAATGGTGATATTTTATGAAATATGTCAGAAGTGTGGTATGGACCTTATTGACAAAATAAAAATGTTGTTGATTAAGGAGGCCTTGACTTACATAGGGGTGTGATTATTTTCGTAACTGGGATTTTCTCTCAATAGAGTTAATGGTGTTGAATATAGATTCTTATAAACTAGGTGCACTGGGATAGACACTTGACTCCCACAATACACACTCCAGCCACTGGGGGGGGGTCTTACTTTTCTTGAGATCTTGAAGTGGAGCCTTTAAAGGGGAGGACCTCTGGTTTTGGAGGCCAGATACCGGAGCGTCGTTTTGGATATATATAAGATGGTGGAAGTTTTGGCGCTGATTTTTCTCTAGCACTCTGGAAACTGTTGCACCTCCAGATTACTACCTACCCTTTTGAATAATCTCTACATGCTTGGGCTGGTCGACCATGGAGTCAGCGCTTGGGTTCTTCGAGGATCTTTAGGTAAGAAGAGTGAACCCTCCCAAGTTCTCATTTCATCACAATAGATTTCAACACCTTATTTTCGTGATCTAATTGTTGGCTGTGTGATTGTAACTTGATAGTTTTGTGCTCTGTTGAGGTTAGCTGTTTGCTAAGGTGGGTATTGGATTGCAGAGTTGCTTGATTGTATACAGTCTAGACCTTTGGTAATTGGGTATGTTTGGTTGAGTTCTCAGGAAATCTGATTTGGTGATGTTGATTTGACTCAAAAATACCTGTTGGAAATTGTGGCCTACTTGGGGCTTCTTGAGTTGTATGTGTTCTTTCAGAAGTCCTATGAGAGGACTTGAGGTAAGGTGGCCAAAATTGTCAAGTACTTTTAGTTTTGTAGTCATACTTTGGTGGTACTTAGGGATTTTAGGCCAATAGGGGAATATAGGTTACCTCTTGGTGTTTGAATTTTAGTAGCCTTAGAGTTAGGGGTCTCTGGTCTGTCCTCATTTCGGCTGGGGGGCTTTTGGTATTTTTTTAATTTTTTCCCAAAAATGTCTCAGTTTGATCCGGAAAGTTTTATCCAAGCCCATCTGCAGACAACGGACTGGATAAAATTAAAGAAGCCTCAGTTGCTCCAGCTTGCTGAATATTATGAGATTGAGGTAGATTCAGAGTTGAATAAAATTAAGATAGTAGATCCTTGCTCAGTCCCTAGGTTTGAGTGACTCCATCATTGAGGCAAGATTGGCTAGGGAACAAGCAGAGAAGGGTAGGCGAGAGAAGGAGAAGGATAGTTTGCGGGAGCTGGAGTTAGCTAAGATTGAGTTGGAGAAGGTTAAACTCTCGCAGATGGAGAGTCAACAACAGCGCAGACATGAGACTCGGTTTGATGTATCCAAATGTCTACATCTAATGCCAAAATTTCAGGAAGACGAGGTAGATGTGTTTTTTGATGCCTTTGAGAATATAGCCACGGAATTAGCTTGGCTGGAGAATTGTTGGACCGTTTTGGTTCAGAGTGTCCTGTAGGGGAAAGCTCGGGAGGCTTATGCAGCTTTGAATTCTGCACACTCCATGGAGTATGACACGGTGAAAACGGCAGTGAAGAATGCCTATGAAGTTGTGCCAGAAACTTACAGGCACAAATTCCGTTCTCTTAGACGTAAGCTAGCGGAAACCTATTTGGATGTAGCTAGGCAGCAGGAGGCAGTGTTTGAACGAAAGCATGTGAAGTTTATACTTTTGCAGATTTAAAACAGCTTGTTCTTATGGAACAGTTTAAAAATAGTCTACCTGTTCTTTAGGAAGTGTACATTCAGGAGCATGGGGCGACTGAAGTTAAAAAGGCTGCTATGATGGCAGATACTTACGAATTTACCCATAAGGAGTCGAGAGTGAAAGAGAGATCAGTGGTTGGAGAAAGGCTAATATAGAGGTTAAATCAGCAGAGACTAAAAGTCATAGGGAAGGGCCATCTGGCTCTAAACCTCATAGTCAACTTCAAAAACCTGTAAATTCTACTCCCTCGGGAGAAATAATCTGCCATTATTGTAGAAAACCTGGCCATATAAAATCAGGTTGTCCAGTTCTGCAGAAGTGCAGACGTGGGTCTTATACTGACTCTTCAAAATCTGTGGCATTGGTAGTTGGTTCAGAGAGGACTATTAGTTGTGTGGATCCTGAGTCTGAAATAACCCCCTCTCTGTATGATGGGTTTGTCTCCTGCTGTACAGTGTCCATTGGTTCTGGGGAGCCAGAAACCAAAATTAAAATTTTCAGGGACACTGGTGCAGTTCAGTCCTTGTTGTTACAAGGGGTTCGTGATTAGCCAGTTTCAATGACTCTTCAGTGTTGCTTCAGGGTGTGGGAAGTTTGTTTGGTGCCATGCCATTGCATAAAGTGTACCTAACCTCTAACTTGGTAAATGGCTATGTTAATGTAGCAGTAGTGCCATCATTACCAGTCCCTGGAGTTTCTATGCTAATGATCTTGCTGGGGTTCAAGTTTCGGTAACCCCTTTAATTAGTCACATGCCATGTGAGGTACCAGAAACAGAGGCTTTGGCCAGGGAGTATCCTGAGGTGTTTTCAACCTGTGTCGTTACCCGTGCCCAGTCTCGCCCCAAGGGGGTGGTTCCACAGAGAGGGCTGGAGGAGGCAGCATTTGAGCTTGGAGATACCTTCTTTGGAAAACTAGGTTAATCAGATGCAGCTCAGTTTAATAGGGAAACCTTAATCAAGGAGCTCAAGGAGGACCCTGAGTTGGCCTCATTGTGTAAGGGGGCTGGTACACGGGAGGAGACAGAGGAGTCGGCAGAGGTCTTCTATATGCATCAGGGAGTGCTTATGCGGAAGTGGAGGCCTCCTTATCATCCTGCTGTTGAAGATTGGAGTGTTGTGGAGCAGATTGTGTTGCTGAAGAGTTTTAGGTTGAAAGTGTTGCGCTTGGCACATGAAGCACCCATGGCAGGGCATGTGGGTATTCGTAAAGCCCAAGAGAGAGTCTTGCGTTATTTTTATTGGCCGAAGATGCATCGAGATGTAATCTCCTACTGTCGGACATGTCATGCTTGTCAGCTAGCCGGTAAGCCAAATCAGAAAGTGCCTTGTGCACCATTGTGTACTCTCCATTTTTGCGAGTGACGATAGATTGTGTTGGACCTTTGCACAAGACAAAAAAGGGTTATAAGTATCTGTTCACAATATTGGATGTGTGTACTAGATTTCCGGAGGCTGTACCCTCGAGAAACATTAAGGCAAGAACTATAATTGAGTGTTTGTTTCAGTTCTTTTCTCGGTGTGGGCTGCCTCGTGAGATTCAATCAGATTGTGGTTCAAACTTTACATCTGGTGTTTTCCAGGAAGTAATGTGTGAGCTAGATATTAAGCAAATTTGTATTCATTAAAGGAGCAGGAACACTCTTGTCTGTGATGTTTCTCTTTTCTCTGAGACCTCCTGTAACAAAATGCACATATGCCATTTGTTCAAAACTGTGATCTTCAAAATAAAATTTGGGCATTTAAACCATCTAACAGTGATTATGGAAAAGCGAAGAACCACTATGTTAGTACACAATAGGTTTCTGAACAGGGGCTCAAGCACTCATGAATAATAATTTACAAATAAACAAATAAGTGCTCATTTATTCTGGTTCATCCTGAGTAAACAGACCTCGGTGTGCATTTACCTCAGATCAGTATCTGGTAATGAGGGACAAACAGGTTTGTACTCACAGTAAAATCTTTAATGCTTTGTTTTAGACAGAACATTAGCTCAATATCTGCATTGATTGTCGAAGTTTGCAGGTATTTCATCGTTTTAAAACAGTAAAGTACAAAGAGAATTTGTGTGTGTAAAGTTGTTCACTCTTTAATGTTAAAATCTTTCCTGTCTCTCCGCTGCTGAGCTGCAAGTAGGTGTACGCATGTGTAGTCCAAAATGCCTTGGGCACTGAGTTGTCACTCAAAAACTCATTAGCCAATGGGAAGGTACCCCTGAGAAAACCCGCCCACACGAGAGCTTTTTGCCAAAACTGCTTGCAAAACTCAAGGATCCAGTGTACAAAACTCAGAGAGCTCGTGCACAGAACTCGTGCTGCTTGTGCACAAAACTCAGAGAGCACACGCAGAACTCAGAACTCACACACTAAAGCCATGGAGCGTTTCATATTTGGCACAAATCTGATTCCATAATCCTTGGAATCCTGAAGGTTCCAAAAAGCTGTGCAAGCCTATTCTATACTTCACTCAGCACATGGAGCATTTACAAAAGAGGCGTGAGCCTAATCTTTATTTTTTTTAGCACATCTGTAACATTCCAAAATGCTGCGAGAGCCAATTCTTAATTCTCGTAGCAACCGGAGCGTTAAAAAGGGTGGCGTGAGCCTACTGTTTATTTTTAGCGCATCCTGAAGATTCCAAAAAGCTGCAAAACCTGTTCTTAATTCTTGTAGAAACCGGAGCGTTCCAAATGATGACGTGAGCATGCTGTTTATTTTTAGCATGTGCTGAAGGTTCCAAAAAGCTGCACGAGACTATTCTCAATTCTCGTAGCAACCGGAGCGATCCAAGTGGTGACGCAAGCTTGTTTATTTTTAGCGAATCCTGTATGGAACCTG
Organism: Hoplias malabaricus; assembly: GCF_029633855.1. Lineage (NCBI taxonomy): Eukaryota > Metazoa > Chordata > Actinopteri > Characiformes > Erythrinidae > Hoplias > Hoplias malabaricus. The sequence goes on from NW_027100998.1 coordinate 8,299, forward strand.
ATTGGTGCCAAAAAGAATCGCACAAAAAAAAATTAACATCAAACGTAAAACTTAAAGGTTACCCTCTACTCATGTGTTTACCTAGCTTGACTGGAAATAGGAATCCCATCTTGATATATACAGTTATACATTTTATGGACTAGAAGAGGTCTCCATATCTCAGCTTTGGGATATGGTAGAGCGAAAATAACCACACCACTGTCTTTGTCAGGACTTCCCTGACACACGGTGTGGGTTTGGAGAAGATCTGAGGAGGTCACAGTTTTCACCCCAAAAAAAAAATAATAAAGGGTACCCCTTTGTGTTTTTTTTTTTATACTAAATTTTTGACCGTCTCAGACTTCTACCTCTACCTCTACCTTGCTAGATGTTTTTTTTTTTTTTTTAGCGCATCCGGAATCTTTCAAAATGTTGCGCAAGCCTATTCTTAATTCTCAAAGCATCCGCAGCATTCCAAATGGTGACGCAAACTTGTTGATTATTTTTAGTGAATCCTGTATGGAATCTGATTTGTGCCAAAAAGAATGCACAAAAAAAATTCATCTCAAATGTAAAACTTATAACTTGCAAACAAAAAATCCAGCTCTGACATTTGTGCTCCATGACTTTGTGCGTGAGCGCTGAGTTCAGCGCATGCTCTCTGAGTTTTGTGCGCCAGCTGCACGAGTTCTGTGCGTGCTCTTTGAGTTTTGTACGCCTTGTTCCTGAGTAACTGTAAACTGCTTATGCATGCAAATTCATTAACTACAGAACTTCAAATGTAAAAGATTATGAGGTTATAGTACAAACGATTATGCTACAACTGATGCTAAAGATCTCATCTAAATAACTTAAATTAACCTCCTATTTGCTTTTCTCCCTGCCCACCATTTTTCACTGCCCTACTCATTTTTTTTTACTACAGTCCATCTTTACATAATTACATAAAGAAAATGAATTAGTTCATGTTCATAGTTAATTTTGAAAAAAATGTACTAACTTCACAGCTCCAAAAATAAACTACTTCACGTGCTTTTGTTTATTTTTTTCTCTCAGTAAATAAGCTTCTATAGCTTTCATATAACCTTCTGCAACCCATTAATCACCAGCCAAAACTCACTGCTACTCACTAACAAAAAATGAGTGTATGTGAAATTATATATTCAAAATATTACTTTACACCAAAAAACCAGCACTGAGATTGAGAATGTATTTTAACCCACGTAGCTACTACTTTATGTCTTCTTAATGTGTTTAAGCAGTTTTATTTCTTATTTTATTTCTTATACTGAGGGAAGCGGTTCTGTGACATAAAAAATGCTCACATCGTCTTGTAAAATTCGCCATCAAACCACATAATTACTCAAATTAAAATACTCATGTATGAGCGATTGTCATGTCATTTAAATGTTTTCTATGTCAGAGGGGAAAAAAGAGCTAGCTAGAGTTAAACAGGTTAGCTAAAGTTTGTCATTTGGAAAAAAAACAAACAAACAAAACTAAAAACGGTTCAATATTACGTATGTACCATATAGCAGTTGATAGAATAACGTACATAACATTAACGATGTTGACTACATTTGGGCGATACCAAAATACATATGTATCCAAAAATAGAAGGTTAAATTGACATATTTATGGGATGAAGCTGTTCCCTGAGGCTGGTGAGAGCTGCTCGCGTGCCGCGGTCACTGAAAAGAGTGCGTAGCTTCATCGTCTTCTTCTTCTGTGTTTTTACATCAGTTCTCTTCTGCCACCTTCCGGTTTCTCACTCAGAGTTCATTCATTTTAGAGCTGTCGTTCCAGTCCAGTCGTCTTCACTTAAACTTAAATAACAATCTCCTCCCTTCAGCATGACACTGAATGTTTCCATATGTGTTTAATAAAATGCTCTGATCAGTGTAGTGTGCTAACTGCAATCCCAGTAAACATTTAGCCGTTGATTCAATGTTGAAATAATGTACTTGACTGTGGTCTAATCAACGTTTTTTTAAGGTTGAAAATGAAAATGAAACACTGACGTTGAAAAGACGACTAACTAAGTCACATTAAAGACGTCCTTTTAAAGCCGTTATTTCAATGTGGAAATCACGTACATAAATGTCATCCAATAAACTCTGGATTAAAGTTGAAAAGACATCCAAACATCAACTTTATTTGTATAGCGCCTTTTACAACTGACGTTGTCACAAAGCAGCTTCACAGTTTCAGAACAGAACATTTAAAACAAAGCCCAATGCGAGCAAGCGGAAGGCGACACTGCCAAGGAAAAACTCCCTCAAGGCTGGAGGAAGAAACCTTGGGAGGAACCAAGACTCACAAAGGAGACCCATCCTCCTCTGATCAAACTATAGATTGAATTTTAAATGATCACCAATGAATTGTCATTATGCTACATAATAATAATAATGATAATAATCATAATAGTGACATCAATCTTGGGGCATAATAATAGTGCATCAGATTTGGAAGAATCAGTCAATGTTGCTAATCTGAGTCCATTTCTACTTCAGTGTAGTTGATCATGGTGAGTGGTCAGAGGCTGGCAGCAGTAGATGGAGGTGAGCAGCTGGTCTGGTCTGGTCTGGGCCGCAGGAGAATCCAGCAAACAATCTTCCATCAGTGGGCCACCATTTTCTCAGAAAACAGTAAAGGGAAGCGGTTAGTTTAGTTGAGTGCAGCAGAGAAAAAGAGCATGTGACGGATCTGACTGTAACAGACTGGGAGGAGGGAAACCAGAAGGAGCTCAGGCAAGGACGTCCTTCAGCTCCAAAAAAGAGAAATTGTGAGCACATCATCCGCGTTTACCCTGATTCCCCATGTCCATGAGTTCCTGAAATGACAACCTTAAACTAGACAGAGGTTAGTTGCCAAAGGCTAAACTGAACAAGTGTGTTTTGAGCCTAGACTTAAACATAGTGACTGTGTCTGCGTCCCGGACACTAGCTGGAAGATTGTTCCAGAGCCGAGGGGCTTTGTAGGAGAAAGAGTTTACTCAAGTTTCTGCTGGAGCATTCTGATAAAAGTGCATTGCAATAATCTAATCTTGATGTAATAAAAGCGTGAACAAATTTTTCTGCATCTGGGTGGGATAAGGAATTTCTTAACTTAGCGAGGTTCCGAAGATGTAGGAAAGCTGTTTTTGTAATTTTACCTATATGCTGATCATGATGATAGATCTGAATCAATTATGGCACCCAGATTTTTAGCTGATGAGCTAGGGAGAACAGGGAAGTCAAAATTATGTATTAAGTCTGATACCTTATTTATAACAGGTTTTGGACCTAGAAGGAGAACCTCGGTTTTGTCGCTGTTTAGCAGAAGGAAATTGTATGACATCCAATGCTTCACTTCTTTAACACAGTCCTCCATTTTCTTTAGTGTAGGTTTGTCATCTGGTTTGGCTGATATGTATAACTGTGTGTCATCTGTGTAACTGTGGAAGGTAATGCCATGCCTGCTAATAACTCTGCCCAGTGGCAGCATTTATAATATGAATAGTAAAGGTCCTAGAATGGAAATTCCAGATCTCATTTTTTTCTTACAAAGAAGAAACATTATTTACTTTTACAAACTGGTAGCGATCCTTGAGATAAGACTTAAACCATGATAGGGCCGTTCCTGTTATTCCAACCATGTTTTTTAATCTTTCTAGCAGAATAGTATGATCACTTGTATCAAGAGCTGCACTGAGGTCGAGTAGAACTAGCATGGATACGCAGCCTCGATCAGAGGTGAGAAGAAGGTTGTTTGCTATCTTAACTAAAGCCGTTTCGGTGCTATGGTGTGGCCTAAAACCAGATTGAAATTTTTTATATATGTTATTCTTATGCAAGTATGAGGGAAGTTGTTGGACCACAACTTTTTCTAAGATCTTAAATATGAAGAGAAGGTCTGTAATTGGATAGTACACTAGGATCAAGATTCGGTTTCTTGATCAGGGGTTTAATAACTGCTAGTTTAAATGCTTTGTGTACGTGATCACATACAGTATAAGGGACGAATTTATGATTGTTAAAAGGGGATTGATTATGACTGGTAATACTTCTTTAAATAGTTTTGTTGGTATTGCATCAAGTGTGCAGGTCATACAAACAGGTCAATCCAATTCTAGCTGTGGTAGTGGGTCAAAGTCCTCTAGTCGTCCTTCTCTGTTTTGTTCTATATCATCCACACCAGATGACAGACAGGCTGGATTTAGTATATTGTTTGTCTAATATGTTCAATCTTATTGTTAAAAAAGTCCATAAAAGCATTGCTGGTGTGAACAGCTGGGATCTGTGTATCAGTAGCTGCCCGATTGTTTGTAAGTTTAGAGATTACATTAAAGAGTGCTCTAGGATTGTCTTTATTATTTTCAATCAGTGAGGCCAGATGTGCTGAACGTGCATTGACGAGCGCCCTTCTAAATTCGATAAGGCTGTTTTTCCAGGCACAGTGAAATACTTCCAGTTTAGTCGACCGCCATTTCCGCTCTAATTTCCTTACGGTTTGTTTTAAGGTGAGTGTTTCTTCATTATACCAGGGAGCGAGTTTTTTCTGTCGTAGCTTTTTACGCTTAAGTGGTGCTACACTATCTAAAGTTGATCAAAGTGTGTTATCTAAGTAGTCCATTAGTCTGTCCAGCTCCAGTGGGTCCGCTGGACTACTGACTGAGGTCAATAAATCAGTGATGTTTTCAGTAAATTTAGGGGAAGTAGATGGGGTTAGTGAGCGCTTTATATAGTAATGTGGGCATGTACATTTTTTTTTATATCTAAACTATTCATACGAAATTATGTAGTGGTCTGAGACTGTGGAAGACTGCGGGAGAATATTTAAGTTTTTTATGTTCGTGCCCAGGGTCAAAACCAAGTCTAGTGTGTGATTACAATAATGAGTAGGACCTGATACATTTTGTGTGAAACCAACAGTATCTATGATTTATGTGAATGTTCTTTTTTAGGGGATCATCACTTTTCTCAAAATGAATGTTAAAGTCTCCTACAATTATTAACGTATCACAGGACACTGCTAAATTAGCAGCTAGTTCACCAAATTCTTTTATAAATTCTGAATATGGCCCTGGTGGTCTATAAATGTTTAATAAGGAGATTGTGTTCTTATTTGTGGCGGGGTTAATTATGTTAATGTACATAATTTCAAAGGAAGTAAAGTTGTAACCATGTTTTTGGTTAATAATTAAATTATTTTTGTAAATTATACATAATCCACCCCCTTTGCCCGTCAGTCTGGGGCTGTGTACATATTTATAGCCTGTAGGAGTGGCTTGATTTAGTGCTAAATATTCATCATTTCAGACTGACAGACAGTCTTGATACTGTAACAAATGTTTATATTCCTTAGAGCAAGCTTTGTACATACACCCTTACTATGGGCAAACAAATGGCCATTATCTGTAAGTGTATCCTTAAAATCACTTACCTGTTCGCTGTGTAATCTACTTGCCTGGTTTGTGCTGGTGGGTGGGGTTAGTCAAGTCTGGCGCAGACGTCGGACATCCCATTCCCAATGTATTTTAATTGAATGCAATAGATTGGAAGTGGGACGTCGGACACGGAACTGACTGATCCCATTCCCAATGTATTTGAATTGAATGCAATAGATTGGAAGTGGGACGTCGGACCCGGAAGTGACCGATCCCACTCCCAATGTATTTGAATTGAATGCAATAGATTGGAAGTGGGACGGCAGACTCGGAAGTGACCGATCCCACTCCCAATGTATTTGAATTGAATGCAATAGATTGGAAGTGGGACGTCGGACTCGGAACTGACCGATCCGACTCCCAATGTATTTTAATTGAATGCAATAGATTGGAAGTGGGACGTCAGACTCGGAACTGACCGATCCCACTCCCAATATATTTGACTTGAAGTTAGGCTTACACAACTTCACAGGCTGTCTCGTGGGGTGTGCACAATAAACATATTAACATTTGGGGTCATTCGGACCCTTTTAAGGGGTGTCCAAAACCCATGAATGAAATTTGAATGGGAATAAATTGGGAGTGGGATGTCCAGAAACTGAGCTTGGGGGGGTCTACCGACTTCACGGCGTCGAGTACTGAATCATCTGAGTCCCCCAAACAACATATCAGAAGATGGGGTCACTGGGATCTTGCGTAGTATGTTATGTTCAGCAAATTTATTCATGAAAAATGTTTTCCTTTGTTTGCCCACTTCCAATCTATTCTAACCAAGTCAAATAAATTGCAAGTGGGATCTTACTTCCAATCTATTCCAGTCAAATCAAATAAACTGGAAGTGGGATCCCACTTCCAATTTATTTTACTATTTGGAATTTGGAAATCTTTGATTTTGGGGCCAGAACTGAGGCCTATATTGACAAATTGGGACCCTATCTCACTTCCAATTTATTCCAGTCAAATCAAATAGAATGGAAGTGGGATCCCACTTCCAATCTATTCTAACCAAGTCAAATTGGGGTCAATTTTGACAAATTGGGACCAATTTTGGACCCAATCTCACTATCCCATTTCCAATTGATTTCATTCAAGTCAAATAAATTGGAAGTGGGATCCCATGGAACATGTACATGACTTGGCTGAAATAAATTGGAAGTGGGATCCCATGAAACACGTACATGACTTGGCTGAAATGAATTGGAAGTGGGATCCCAATTCCAGTCTATTTCAGCCAAGTCAAATAAACTGGAAATGGGATACCACTTCCAATATATTCCAATATAGTAAAATAAATTGGAAGTGGGATCCAATTTCGAAAACTTTGACTTTGAGTATTTTGTGCCTGCTGCGAGATCTCTGAGGCTTTTCTTGCGAGCTTTGCGATCTCTTTGAGTGTTTTGTGCATGCTGCGAGATCTCTCTGAGGTTTTTCTTGCGAGCTTTGCGATCTCTCTGAGGTTTTTTTGTGAGCTTTGCGATCTCTCTGAGGCTTTTCTTGCGAGCTTTGCGATCTCTCTGAGTGTTTTGTGCATGCTGCGCGCTCTCTCTGAGGTTTTTTTGTGAGCTTTGCCATCTCTCTGAGGCTTTTCTTGCGAGCTTTGCGATCTCTGTGTGTTTTGTGCGTGCTACGCGATCTGTCTGAGGTTTTTTTTGTGAGCTTTGCGATCTCTCTGAGTATCTTGTGCATGCTGCGCGCTCTCTCTGAGTGTTTTGTGCATGCTGCGCGCTCTCTCTGAGGTTTTTTTGTGAGCTTTGCCATCTCTCTGAGGCTTTTCTTGCTAGCTTTGCGATCTCTCTGTGTTTTGTGCGTGCTGCGCGATCTCTCTGAGGCTTTTCTTGCGAGCTTTGCGATCTCTCTGTGTGTTTTGTGCGTGCTGCGCGATCTGTCTGAGGTTTTTTTTGTGAGCTTTGCGATCTCTCTGTGTGTTTTGTGCGTGCTGCGCGATCTGTCTGAGTTTTTTTTTGTGAGCTTTGCGATCTCTCTGAATGTATTGTGCATGCTGCGTGATCTGTCTGAGGTTTTTTTTTGTGAGCTTTGCGATCTCTGTGTGTTTTGTGCATGCTGCGCCATCTCTCTGATGTTTTTTTTGTGAGCTTTGCGATCTCTCTGTGTGTTTTGTGCATGCTGCGCGATCTGTCTGAGGTTTTTTTGTGAGCTTTGCGATCTCTCTGAGGGTTTTGTGCATGCTGCGCGATCTGTCTGAGTTTTTTTTGCGAGCTTTGCGATCTCTCTGAATGTATTGTGCGTGCTGCGCGATCTGTCTGAGGTTTTTTTTTGTGAGCTTTGCGATCTCTGAGTATCTTGTGCGTGCTGCGCACTCTCTCTGAGTTTTTTTTGTGAGCTTTGCGATCTCTCTGTGGGTTTTGTGCATGCTGCGCGATCTCTCTGAGGTTTTTCTTGCGAGCTTTGCGATCTCTGTGAGGTTTTTTTGTGAGCTTTGCGATCTTTCTGAGGCTTTTCTTGTGAGCTTTGCGATCTCTCTGTGTGTTTTGTGCATGCTGCGCGATCTGTCTGAGGTTTTTCTTGCGAGCTTTGCGATCTGTCTGAGGTTTTTCTTGCGAGCTTTGCGATCTCTCTGAGGTTTTTTTGTGAGCTTTGCGATCTCTCTGAGGTTTTTTTGTGAGCTTTGCGATCTCTCTGAGGCTTTTCTTGTGAGCTTTGCGATCTCTCTGTGTGTTTTGTGCATGCTGCGCGATCTGTCTGAGGTTTTTCTTGCGAGCTTTGCGATCTCTCTGAGGTTTTTCTTGCGAGCTTTGCGATCTCTCTGAGGTTTTTTTGTGAGCTTTGCGATCTCTCTGAGTGTTTTGTGCGGGCTGCGCGCTCTCTCTGAGGTTCTTTTGTGATCTCTCTGAGGCTTTTCTTGTGAGCTTTGCGATCTCTCTGTGTGTTTTGTGCGTGCTGCGCGATCTGTCTGAGGTTTTTTTTTGTGAGCTTTGCGATCTCTGAGTATCTTGTGCGTGCTGCGCGCTCTCTCTGAGGTTTTTCTTGCGAGCTTTGCGATCTCTCTGAGGTTTTTTTGTGAGCTTTGCGATCTCTCTGAGGCTTTTCTTGTGAGCTTTGCGATCTTTCTGTGTGTTTTGTGCATGCTGCGCGATCTGTCTGAGGTTTTTCTTGCGAGCTTTGCGATCTCTCTGAGGTTTTTTTGTGAGCTTTGCGATCTCTCTGAGTGTTTTGTGCGGGCTGCGCGCTCTCTCTGAGGTTTTCTTGTGAGCTTTGCGATCTCTCTGTGTGTTTTGTGCGTGCTGCGCCATCTCTCTGATGTTTTTTTTTTGTGAGCTTTGCGATCTCTCTGAGTGTTTTGTGGGTGCTGCGCGATCTGTCTGAGGCGTTTCTTGCGAGCTTTGCGATCTCTCTGAGGTTTTTTTGCGAGCTTTGCGATCTCTGTGTGTTTTGTGCGTGCTGCGCGATCTATCTGAGTTTTTTTTTGTGAGCTTTGCGATCTCTCTGTGTGTTTTGTGCGTGCTGCGCGATCTGTCTGAGGTTTTTTTTTGTGAGCTTTGCGATCTCTCTGTGTGTTTTGTGCATGCTGCTCGATCTGTCTGAGTTTTTTTTTGTGAGCTTTGCGATCTTTCTGAGGCTTTTCTTGCGAGCTTTGCGATCTCTCTGAGGTTTTTTGTGAGCTTTGCGATCTCTCTGAGTGTTTTGTGCGGGCTGCGCGCTCTCTCTGAGGTTTTTTTGTGAGCTTTGCGATCTCTCTGAGGCTTTTCTTGTGAGCTTTGCAATATCTCTGTGTGTTTTGTGCGTGCTGTTCGATCTCTCTGAGGCTTTTCTTGTGAGCTTTGCAATATCTCTGTGTGTTTTGTGCGTGCTGCGCCATCTCTCTGATGTTTTTTTGTGAGCTTTGCGATCTCTGTGTTTTTTTGCGAGCTTTGCGATCTCTCTGTGTGTTTTGTGCGTGCTGCGCGATCTCTCTGAGGCGTTTCTTGCGAGCTTTGCGATCTCTCTGAGGTTCTTTTGCGAGCTTTGCGATCTCTCTGTGTGTTTTGTGCGTGCTGCGCGATCTCTCTGAGGCTTTTCTTGCGAGCTTTGCGATCTCTCTGTGTGTTTTGTGCATGCTGCGCGATCTGTCTGAGTTTTTTTTTGTGAGCTTTGCGATCTCTCTGAATGTATTGTGCATGCTGCGTGATCTGTCTGAGGTTTTTTTTTTGTGAGCTTTGCGATCTCTGTGTGTTTTGTGCATGCTGCGCCATCTCTCTGATGTTTTTTTTGTGAGCTTTGTGATCTCTCTGTGTGTTTTGTGCGTGCTGCGCGATCTGTCTGAGGTTTTTTTTGTGAGCTTTGCGATCTCTCTGTGTGTTTTGTGCGTGCTGCGAGATCTCTCTGAGGCTTTTCTTGCGAGATTTGCGATCTCTCTGTGTGTTTTGTGCATGCTGCTCGATCTGTCTGAGTTTTTTTTTGTGAGCTTTGCGATCTCTCTGAGGGTTTTGTGCATGCTGCGCGATTTGTCTGAGGTTTTTTTTGCGAGCTTTGCGATCTCTCTGAATGTATTGTGCGTGCTGCGCGCTCTCTCTGAGTTTTTTTTTGCGAGCTTTGCGATCTCTCTGTGTGTTTTGTGCATGCTGCGCGATCTGTCTGAGGTTTTTCTTGCGAGCTTTGCGATCTCTCTGAGGTTTTTCTTGCGAGCTTTGCGATCTCTCTGAGGTTTTTTTGTGAGCTTTGCGATCTCTCTGAGTGTTTTGTGCGGGCTGCGCGGTCTCTCTGAGGTTTTTTTGTGAGCTTTGCGATCTCTCTGAGGCTTTTCTTGTGAGCTTTGCGATCTCTCTGTGTGTTTTGTGCGTGCTGCGCGATCTGTCTGAGGTTTTTTTTTTGTGAGCTTTGCGATCTCTGAGTATCTTGTGCGTGCTGCGCGCTCTCTCTGAGTTTTTTTTGTGAGCTTTGCGATCTCTCTGTGGGTTTTGTGCATGCTGCGCGATCTCTCTGAGGTTTTTCTTGCGAGCTTTGCGATCTCTCTGAGGTTTTTCTTGCGAGCTTTGCGATCTCTCTGAGGTTTTTTTGTGAGCTTCGCGATCTCTCTGAGTGTTTTGTGCGGGCTGCACGCTCTCTCTGAGGTTTTCTTGTGAGCTTTGCGATCTCTCTATCTCTCTGATGTTTTTTTTTGTGAGCTTTGTGATCTCTCTGTGTGTTTTGTGCATGCTGCGCGATCTCTCTGAGGTTTTTTTTATGAGATTTGCGATCTCTCTGAGTGTTTTGTGGGTGCTGCTCGATCTCTCTGAGGCTTTTCTTGCGAGCTTTGCAATCTCTCTGAGTGTTTTGTGCGTGCTGCGCGATCTGTCTGAGGCTTTTCTTGCGAGCTTTGCGATCTCTCTGAGTGTTTTGTGCGTGCTGCGCGATCTGTCTGAGGTTTTTTTTTGTGAGCTTTGCGATCTCTCTGTGGGTTTTGTGCATGCTGCGCCATCTCTCTGATGTTTTTTTTGTGAGCTTTGCGATCTCTCTGTGTGTTTTGTGCATGCTGCGCGATCTGTCTGAGGTTTTTTTTGTGAGCTTTGCGATCTCTCTGAGGGTTTTGTGCGTGCTGCGCGATCTGTCTGAGGTTTTTTTTTGTGAGCTTTGCGATCTCTGAGTATCTTGTGCGTGCTGCGCGCTCTCTCTGAGTTTTTTTTGTGAGCTTTGCGATCTCTCTGTGGGTTTTGTGCATGCTGCGCGATCTCTCTGAGGTTTTTTTGTGAGCTTTGCGATCTCTCTGAGGCTTTTCTTGTGAGCTTTGCGATCTCTCTGTGTGTTTTGTGCATGCTGCGCGATCTGTCTGAGGTTTTTCTTGCGAGCTTTGCGATCTCTCTGAGGTTTTTCTTGCGAGCTTTGCGATCTCTCTGAGGTTTTTTTGTGAGCTTTGCGATCTCTCTGAGGCTTTTCTTGTGAGCTTTGCAATCTCTCTGTGTGTTTTGTGCGTGCTGCGCCATCTCTCTGATGTTTTTTTTTTTGTGAGCTTTGCGATCTCTCTGAGTGTTTTGTGCGTGCTGCGCCATCTCTCTGATGTTTTTTTTTTTTTGTGAGCCTTGCAATCTCTCTGTGTGTTTTGTGCATGCTGCGCCATCTCTCTGATGTTTTTTTTGTGAGCTTTGTGATCTCTCTGTGTGTTTTGTGCGTGCTGCTCGATCTGTCTGAGGTTTTTTTTGTGAGCTTTGCGATCTCTCTGTGTGTTTTGTGCGTGCTGCGCGATCTCTCTGAGGCGTTTCTTGCGAGCTTTGCGATCTCTCTGTGTGTTTTGTGCATGCTGCTCGATCTGTCTGAGTTTTTTTTTGTGAGCTTTGCGATCTCTCTGAGGGTTTTGTGCATGCTGCGCGATTTGTCTGAGGTTTTTTTTGCGAGCTTTGCGATCTCTCTGTGTTTTGTGCATGCTGCACGATCTGTCTGAGGTTTTTTTTGTGAGCTTTGCGATCCCTCTGTGTGTTTTGTGCATGCTGCACGATCTGTCTGAGGTTTTTTTTGTGAGCTTTGCGATCTCTCTGTGTGTTTTGTGCATGCTGCTCGATCTGTCTGAGTTTTTTTTTGTGAGCTTTGCGATCTCTCTGAGGGTTTTGTGCATGCTGCGCGATTTGTCTGAGGTTTTTCTTGCGAGCTTTGCGATCTCTCTGAGGTTTTTCTTGCGAGCTTTGCGATCTCTCTGAGGTTTTTTTGTGAGCTTTGCGATCTCTCTGAGGCTTTTCTTGTGAGCTTTGCGATCTCTCTGTGTGTTTTGTGCATGCTGCGCGATCTGTCTGAGGTTTTTCTTTCGAGCTTTGCGATCTCTCTGAGGTTTTTCTTGCGAGCTTTGCGATCTCTCTGAGGTTTTTTTGTGAGCTTTGCGATCTCTCTGTGTGTTTTGTGCGGGCTGCGCGCTCTCTCTGAGGTTTTCTTGTGAGCTTTGCGATCTCTCTGTGTGTTTTGTGCGTGCTGCGCCTTCTCTCTGATGTTTTTTTTTTTGTGAGCTTTGTGATCTCTCTGTGTGTTTTGTGCATGCTGCGCGATCTCTCTGAGGTTTTTTTTATGAGCTTTGCGATCTCTCTGAGTGTTTTTTGCGTGCTGCTCGATCTCTCTGAGGCTTTTCTTGCGAGCTTTGCGATCTCTCTGAGTGTTTTGTGGGTGCTGCGCGATCTGTCTGAGGCGTTTCTTGCGAGCTTTGCGATCTCTCTGAGGTTTTTTTGCGAGCTTTGCGATCTCTGTGTGTTTTGTGCGTGCTGCGCGATCTGTCTGAGTTTTTTTTTGTGAGCTTTGCGATCTCTCTGAGGTTTTTCTTGCGAGCTTTGCGATCTCTCTGAGGTTTTTTTGTGAGCTTTGCGATCTCTCTGAGTGTTTTGTGCGGGCTGCGCGCTCTCTCTGAGGTTTTTTTTTTTGTGAGCTTTGTGATCTCTCTGTGTGTTTTGTGCATGCTGCGCGATCTCTCTGAGGTTTTTTTTATGAGCTTTGCAATCTCTCTGAGTGTTTTTTGCGTGCTGCTCGATCTCTCTGAGGCTTTTCTTGCGAGCTTTGTGATCTCTCTGAGTGTTTTGTGGGTGCTGCGCGATCTGTCTGAGGTTTTTTTGTGAGCTTTGCGATCTCTCTGAGTGTTTTGTGGGTGCTGCGCGATCTGTCTGAGGTTTTTTTGTGAGCTTTGCGATCTCTGTGTTTTTTTGCGAGCTTTGCGATCTCTCTGTGTGTTTTGTGCGTGCTGCGCGATCTCTCTGAGGCGTTTCTTGCGAGCTTTGCGATCTCTTTGAGGTTTTTTTGCAGCTTTGCGATCTCTCTGTGTGTTTTGTGCAAACTGTGCGCTCTCTCTGAGGTTTTTTTTGCTTTGCGATCTCTCTGAGTATCTTGTGCGTGCTGTGCGATCTGTCTGAGGTTTTTCTTGCGAGCTTTGCGATCTGAGTGTTTTGTGCAAACTGCTGGCTCTCGCTGAGTGTTTTGTACGTCCTGCGGGCTCTCGCTGAGGTTTTTCTTTGCACTGTAAAATGTGATAAGTTGATCTTACTTAAAGGAATTTAGGAATCCGGTTGCCTTGAAATAGTTAAGTAAATATAACTATTATTTTGAAGTTATGTTAACTTAATGTCTATCATTTAAGTGTACTTAAAACCAACCTGGTCTCATGGGTTATACGTACCTCTGAACACTTTTTTGCAGAGGACCAAATACGTACTGACTGGTACATTTTGGTGCCGATTTTAGAAGCAAATCTCCACAGGGGGTGCTAAAGAGAAATGCAGACTAATGAAAAACTGTGATGGTTTTTCTATTAAAACTCTGGTTGACGTTAGGATTTTTGAAGCTGTTAATCGTCACTGTTAATTTTTTGTTAATGTTTAGAATAGTTTGGGATCGCCCATGATGACTGTCTGTTCTTGAGTGAGCAAATCAACTAACTATTGCCTCCTGTAACGTAGCATCTGTGTAGGTGAAGCTATATCGTTTAGTCTGGTTGATGGAGCAGATTGTGCACTTTTTTGCTACCAAACTAAAGGTTCCCATAACCTTTTACCTAGACATATCGGGGAACGAGACGTGCTGTCTACTGATTAAATTATTAAATCGCATGAGTGACTTTTTAAATTACGTGTCTTGTCGTCAGGCGACACCTGAGCATATACGTAGCTTTAGATACGTTTTGTAGCCTGGTGGCTAATGAGTTGGCGTTTGCTAAATAAAACGGTCAGTGTGTTTCTGTGGCCGTAACGATGTACTTTGTAAACACCATCGCTCTTGTTATGTTACAAGAATGTAAAAGATATCGTGGCTCAGTCAGTGGAAAAATAACAGCGTACTTCGGTTGCTATGGTAACAACGAGTCTATGGCTGTGTCTGAAACTTGAAGGTATGTGCCTTGACCTCTTGTTGCCTATGTAGGGCCTTAGAAGGTAGCATTGAGATAAAGGTATTTGAAACCAAATCTCTTTTGGGACACATTCAGCAGGCATTAATTCATTAACAATATTCCAACAGCTTACATCTAGCTCTCAGTGTACATTTAAAAAGTGGCCAAACCGAGTTTTAAAATGCATTAATTAAATATTGGATTTGGGACACTACTTCATACCGTCCTGCTTAGCTTGTGTTGGCAGCATTTCTTCGTCTATTTAGTATTATTATTATTATTATTATTATTATTATTATTATTATTATTGTCATTGTTATTGTCGTTATTATGATTAATGATAATAATAATAATAATAATAATAATACTTTTGTCGCACATTTATAAGCAAATAAATAAACTACATATTCCATTTAAAGAAAATAAGTTAATAGGAAAAAAGAAGCAGAATCTTTTGAAAAAATAAATTTCTTTAGAAATGTAAAATTGAGGCTGTACGGAGTTCCGCATGATTGGTTTTAAGTAGGCCGTTAATCAGTGCAACACCGTGCTTAACGGGAGCAGGAGTGAGCGAGTGAGCGAGTGTGTAAAACTTTGTCACGTTAGTAATGAATGGTACACATTTATATGAGATTAGTAAGAATTATTAAATGTGTGCTGAACTTTTCTACGCTGTGTTCAACTTAAATACGCTGTTAATGTTACAGCAGTATGTTTACACACGGGACCGATTCCCTCCAGTCCACCTTAAATTCAGCCTTTAAACTACTCGTTTTTATCCATTTTCACATGCTTTATTGTTATGCTCTTTAAATGTTGTGTATAACTGATAACCACATCTCATAAACTTTTCCTGCCCTCAACTTGTAACTTGTAATGTAACGTTAACTTAAAATACTTTAAAAACATAATTTAGTGAGTAAGGTGGACATGATTTACTTTTTGCGCGTTTTCATAGACACTTTCGGTGTGCGCATGTGTGAAAATGTGCCTGTGTCTGCTTGTACTTTTGTTTGCGTGTTTGTATTTAAATCGCATGAGTGACTTTTTAAATTAGCCTGGTGGCTAATGAGTTGGCGCTTGCTAAATAAAACGGTTAGTGTGTTTCTGTGGCCGTAACGATGTACTTTGTAAACTCCATCGCTCTTGTTATGTTACAAGAATGTGAAAGATATCGTGGCTCCGTCAGTGGAAAAATAACAGCGTACTTCGGTTGCTATGGTAACAACGAGACTATGGCTGTGTATGTTTGTGTGTCTGCGCGTGCTTGTGCGTTTGTTTGCGTATGTGTACATATACGCCTGTCCATCTATTCGTGTCGTGGATGTACGTACGTTTGCTCATGTTTGTACCTTTGTTTCTTGTGCTCTTGTTTGTGAATGAGCCCGTATGTGTTGAGAGTTGCTGTAAAGTAGTCTCTATATATTTATCCGTATTAAAACCACAGATCCCATGAATCTGCCAAACTATTCGGTACTGTAGTTATAAGAATGTCATAAGAATTAATTGTTTTGGCAGATGACGGACACACAAATCCACTAGTTAGATAAGGTGTGTGTCAGAGGACAAATTTTTATTGTCCCTTGGAAAATAAACGAGGCTTTGTAATCCAGTATTTTTTTAAATGCTGTTCACAAGTAGGAAGTTAATAAAAGTAGGAAGTATAAAATCCACTACTTAAATATTTTAATTTAAAATGTAATTTATCTTGTGACCCTCAGGTGTAAAAACATGGCTGAAAAGAGATCATCTGGTAAACCTGCACAAGAGGACAGAACGGAGGAGGAATTACAACTTGATATTGATGAACTAATGGCTGATTTGGAAGAGATGAAGGTAATTTGTATGAAAATAATTACTGCATCAAACAGTATTTCACAACTCCTTCTCTGCATGGACATTTTATAAGTATGTTGTTTCCTTGTTATAATCATTAATTTTGTTCTTGCAAGTATTTGAGGGTCACTAACAATGAAATTACTGCATTCAAAAAATTATTTATGAATTATTTAGGAATTTAATAGCACTGTTATTAAGTATTTGTGCTTTTTGCAAAATGCTATTTTCTGAAATACCACATTGTTCTACCTCTTAAATGTTTATATGAGTAATATAGAATGAAGAAGTAGTTGAACCAAAAAAAAGCATGTTGAGCCAAAGGTGCGCTGGAAAAAGAGAAATAAAGAAGGATACTTGGTCTATGAGAGGCGAAAACAAAAGAAGGGTATGTTTTGATGTTTTTGATCCTTTGCTCTTTGTGAATTATTTTAGAACTCATTCAATCATAAACTTTTGGATTTGGTTTACTCTAGATCAGTCTCGACGTTCCATGGCTTTTGCAAGTAACCTACAGGAACTTGAGATTGGTAAGCCATTTTTAATTTATGGTAATGTACAAATGGTAATGTATTTATTGAATTAAAAAAAAAATCATATAATTCCAGAAACTGCAAACACATCTAAACCTTCAACTAGCAAACAAGACCTGGCAGATGTAGATGTACAACAAGTTATAGGTGAATATTTTTTATACTTAATGTCATTTTATATTTATTGTAGCACTGTCTTCATTAAGTTCCACTGAATTAGTTACTTTCTGTTTGCACTCGAGAAATAATGTCTTTTTTAAAATTAAATAGGACTGTCTGTTCTCAATGAACAAGCTCATAATGTAAGGAATTGCTGAATGTTTATTAATTAATTTTATTTATTTTTGCAAGATTTACAACTACAACTACTCCAGGATACACTGGACTGTGATGTTGCAGAACCCAGATCCACAGCATCTCACAATTGGGCATTAAGGCAAACTTTGTCTGAAGATCGCTGGCGGGAAGCAAGACCTAAACTCCTTGACAGTTTGCTAGCTTCAGGTCATGTACATCATGGGTATTGTGATCACTGTAAATCAAAAGAAGCAGTGATCAGATGCAAGGAGTGTTTGCCAAAATCCAGTTTCTGTGGAAATTGGGATATTTCCACACACAAATATCTTGTCTTTCACAACAGAGAGACTTTTGTTGATGGGTTCTATAAAACTCTCCCGCCATCAACTGCTGTGCAAGACATCAGTGGACAAAATGTCCTATTTGAACAAGGTAAGAACTACTTAAAAATTAAAAGCATGTTCATATTTTCCCATTTTTGTAGTCAATATATTATTCCGTTCTGATAGCGTGTTTGATGGCAATTACACAACCAGACAGAATCTGTGATTGTGACACTCACAACCTGTCCATTGATACTGGACGACCAGTTGTACTCATCTGTATTAATGGTATGTGAAACTCAGAGTATTTTTATTGTATATTAGGTTAACCTGCTGACATACAGTATGTGTTGATAATCACTGTGTATGTCCTGTATTTTGTTTTCTTTTTAATTGTGTACAGGTCGCTATGATCTCTTTCTGCCTGTAGTGAATTGCAGAACATGTCTTGTGTCATGGACACCTGAGGTACGGGATCTGCTTTTTAGTGGTTACTGGCCAGGAACAGTTGCGTTTCAAACTGTATACCAGGTAGACCTTTTCAGGTCTTTTGAGGAACTAAAGATCACTTCACCTGGGCTTTCAAGACAAGCATTTGTAAAAATGTTACAACAGCGCTCACAACTATTTGGAAGGGTAAGACTGTTGGAAGGCTGTATGTCCACTGCAATTGTCCTGTCTGCAGTTTGGCATGTAACCATGTTTCATTATTTTCCTAATTCCAGAGTGGCAACATATGTGGTGATGTCTTCCAAAAAGCTTTTCTTGAATGGACATACTGTCGTCATGAAAAAGAAAAACTCTGTGGAATTGACCACTTCTCTTGCCCAGCTTGCACCCCAGATACAGTTGCTGTGTCTGCTGATGGAAACAGAAAACTATATTGTTTCAGCAAAACAAAGGGGTATATTATAATTGAGAACATTTTCACTGTATAGAACTTGTGACTGTCTCTTGTAGCATTAAAATATTTTCTTTATGTAGGGTAGAGGAGCAACCATTTTTTGATGGTGATTTTCTGGCTGTAGCAACTTTTGTTGACTGTATTCGTGAGAAGACCAAGGCGGTAAGAAATGTCTTTGGACTGTACACAGTAAATCAGTATTTGCATACATATCTTACATTGACATTGTGTTACAGGTACATGGAAAAGGCATCTGTGGAAAGTCAACATGGGCTGCAGCTAGGGAGACCTCTAAAAAGACAAACACAAAATGCGATGAAGAGGGCCTAGAGGTCGCAGTTTGCAGACACTGTATATTGCTTAGAGGTCTGAACATGTTTAGGGGGGAAATATTTGCTTACCCTCTGTTTTTGCAAAAAGAACTTGCAGCTAAAACAAATTGCCATTTCTTCTGCACTGACATAATGTGTCGGTATTGGCCCTATCTGCAAAAGGTGGCTCATGTGTTCCCAGAATTAAAAATCTTGACTCAGATGAAGCCTTTTCTCTCGGTTATGCATGCAAAGGGGCACTCTACAAAATGTGAGGTAATTGTATATTCCTCAACTAACAGGTAAGTTCTTTGACATGTTGATGTTGTTGTTAAACTCGATATTTATATTCTTGACATCTGATGTATATTCTATAGGTTCAGTGGGGTGGCAAAAATCAAACAGGGGCAGGTACTACCCTAGGTGAAGAAGTTGAACAAGTTAACAGCTTTTTGTCACGAGTGGCTCTAACTACGAAGTACATGAGTAAGGCTGGTAAGAGAACCTTTATTTACAGTTCTCATGTATTGTGCTCAGTTTTTGGCATTATAAACTGCTTGGTTGTTTCTTTACTCATACTTAGTGACTTGCTTATAGTTGAGCAGCACTTTTATTCTTTCATCATCACAGCACGGGTAGACATGATCACTTTGCATGCCAGGGGATGGAATGAGCGAAAGAAAAGAAACCTGCACAAGTACTTGTATAAACGCTATGTGAAGGTAACTGTGAAAGATTTTATTTATTTCAAACTGACTTAAGTCTGCTAATGATTTTCATACCTAATAATAGTATTGCCAAAGGTTTGTTTAACTTTCAATTTATTATACTTTTGAGATTTTACAAACAAGTAAGGAGGTCAAAGAGGACATTGAGGCTATAAAGAAAAGCACAGGAAAATCCGATGAGGAACTACAGCAGTGGGTCACTGATGTAAAACAGTGGGCAGTTGACAGTAAGTATTTACGTGTTGTTGCCTCTTGTGAATTGTAAAGAAGGATCACCATCATCAGTTTTTTTTTTTTTTATGTATTTCCATGCCTGCCGCCTTAACTGGCTAAAACTATCATGTGACCATGCCAGACAAAGATGCAATGTGTTGCATGATCAGTAACTGTTTTAAAAAGGTAAACCTAGGTGAGGTAGCTTTCTCATTCAAAACATTGAGATATTTATTAGTCACCATAAAACATAAAGGGCAAACTGTATACATGTTCTCTGATTCTTTGGCAGAAAGTTAGTGAATGTTCTTTTTTGACTTGTTCTTTTTTTTGACCTGTATTACAATTTCTCTTTATTTTTTGTAATTTAATTATTTTTTTTTTTTTTGCTTTTAGATTTGTTAGATTCATATTTAATGTAAATCACTTTTGTCAAAAAAATATAAATTGTGTTATTTTTCTTTTTTGTATATGGCACAGAAAATGCATGATACTGATTAAATACTTATATAAAAATGTTATAGCTCCAGATGACCTCAGCACAGATGATCCAGTGAGGTTGCAACATTTGATTGAAAGCCTCTTTTTGGGTATCCAGCAAAAAAAGCGGGATCTATATAGAGTAACCGGTAAGTATCCATGACCAAATTGCCTTACTGTCATCATGTATTTGGGTGACAATTTTTTTTTAAATGTGAGATATATATGCCCTATACATTTCTAGGAGTACAGAAAGTTACGCTCCTTTGACCACATATACGTGGTATGGTATTTGTTGACTACAATAAAACACGCACACACACTAGTGCACTCTATGGGTTGTGATCACACACCCAAAGTGGGGGGCAACAATCCCAGCACCCGGGGAGCAGTTATGGGTTCAGTGCCTTGCTCAAGGGCACTTCAGCCCAGTCTCTAACCATTAGGCCACGGCTGCCCTGTCAGATTTAAAGTCCTCTGTGGGAGTCCTGACCATTGAAGAAACAGTGTAATATGAGCATTTTGATTTGTTATGGTACACTGTATCAGTGTACACTGAGGAAACAACCCTACCTTCCAATGTCTGGTGTAAAAATAAGCATTCCTATGTTTAACATTACCTGACTGTCTGCACTACTGTTCTTTTTATTACCAGAAATTTATGATAGTGCTGAATTAATAAAAAGTAAAATTTCAGGTATTGAAGTATTCACAATTACTTTCTTAATTACTGATATACAGTATTGTTTATAAGGTGCCTTTTGAGTGTCCACTAATCAAACTTTATGCATATACTCCTGAAACCTCTTTTTAAATTTTTTTCATGAATTTTACTGCAGACCGTAACAAACAGCGACACAAGATCCGAAGACGGATTGCAGAGGATAAGATAAAGCTGTCTGATGCCATATCCCAATATAATGATCTTCCGACCAGCACAGAATCTGTAGATTCTGTTGAAGATCTTTTGGTATCAGAAAGTCCTATCTGGCCTTGGGATTCTGGTATGATACTTTTAACATGAATTATTTTAGTGAAACTTTATTGAGTACTTCATTGAACTCTGTCTTTGAAAGGTAAGAAGCCTATGTATTTTTCATTTGTTTTGGACTATAGAAGTGTGTGGATTTCCATGAAAATAAGATTTATATATTTACCCCTTTTTCACATACTTGAACTGTGCCATCCCTCCCATAGAGTGACCATCTCTCACACACTTCAGAAGTGACTCCATGCCTGACTCCTCTGATTATGGTGTCAAGGAGGGTCTCTGTCTTCTTTCTCCACACTTGTTGGCTTGTGTTGTCAGGACAGACAGCTGCACCACTAACATTTGCTTTTACTCCCAAAGGCATTAAGAAGTATTAATTAATGTATTTGAATAGGATATTTATATCAATGTGTTGTTTGTATTTCTAGAACTTGACACTTCTCTAGGCATGAAGAAGAAAGTTTTTGACAAGGTGATGCAGCTGGAGAGACTGATCGAAGAAGAGGCTATACTTTTGCGAGAAATGAAACAACATTGGAACCATCTTACAAGAACCTGCAAAGCTTTAAGGGACCAGGCTGGTGTAATATCATAAGACCTGGCAGCATACAGTGAGTATTCATTTCTTAATGTTGTTTGCTCCATATTAGATACATTCTTGAATCATTTTACAGATTATTTTTATGTCCACATTGAAGCATACTTTATGAACACAACCCAACATTCACAACTAGATCATACTTTTCAAACCCTAATACTATGATCAGATGAAGGCATGTTATTTGTGTATACTGCTTGACTATATATGTTCTTTCAACCTTGTACCATTTTTTACATTATATTTGGTGTTTAATTGTGCATTGTACTATATATCCCAATTTGATATTTAGGCTACTCTTGAGGAATTTCTGATCAAGCTTACCATGGCCTGCACAGTGCTGTCCTCCAAAAACTTGAGGAGCTTAAGACTGAGTTGTTAGCTGTGAAAGAAACATACCACCAAATAGTGGTTGGTCATCATGGCACTGTTGTGGAAGAAGAAAATGAAGACCCATATGAGGATGTTTCCACAGATGCATCTACAGATGATGAATTGTAGATTCCATCCACTGCAGTAGCCGAGTACATTTCAGATCTGTTTACATATGTACATTTTTTTTCTTAAACTTACATACATGTAAGCATACATATTTTTCACCTGAATAGGATTACGGTTGATTTTGATTATAATCATCTAAGTTTGATTATTTGATTATAGCTGTTGTGTCCAGAGTTAATATATGAGCATTCAACATTTTAGTTGATTATGGACGTTTGCATCTATTGAATGATTGCATCTGTTAATATTTTGTCCTCTACATATTTGCTGCATTGACTACATTGATTCAATCAAGATCACATGCTTTACATAAACTGTAGCTGAAACTGGGACCCTAATATTGCATGCTCAGTGATGTCCTTTTGATTATTTTTTTTTTTTCTTAATAAATAAGTATAATGGACAAAGATTGTTTTTGATTATTTATTTATTCTTTTGTGGCACACAATCAAATCATTATGTATACTGACAAAAAACATTAAATGAAGTTCAAATTGTGGGCAGGCTCCAAGGTGTCGTCCCATGTTTTCACTCTAAAAGGCATCATGGATGCAAACAAACTTAGTATTTCATATACTGACATTATTTTATTTGAATTTGGTATTATGATTAATTAGGTTCAGTTTTGCAGAAACCTGGTAATAAACTAGTAAAGAAGGAGAATGCATATTTATTAACAAATCAATGCTGGCAAAGGTTCTTAACATAAGGCTTAAGGCAGCCAGCTGATACTTGCCTCTTCTCATCCCTACACACAAACACAGACAAAAACAAGTGTTAGTCATTTCAGCAACAACTGATAAATTTATAATTATACATCCACAGTCAGTTTCAACATCTTGCCTCCTTTTCTCTTTTAAATACAATGCAAAAATCCAATGTTTTTAATACACAGGTATCCTTGTTGCATATGAACATTTAACTACATTCATTCATTCATTGTCTGTAACCCTTATCCAGTTCAGGGTTGCGGTGGGTCCAGAGCCTACCTGGAGTCATTCCACATTCACTCACACCTACGGACAGTTTTGAGTCTCCAATCCACCTACCAACGTGTGTTTTTGGACTGTGGGAGGAAACCGGAGCACCCGGAGGAAACCCACGCAGACACAGGGAGAACACACCACACTCCTCACAGACAGTCACCCGAAGAAAACCCATGCAGACACAGGGAGAACACACCACACTCCTCACAGACAGTCACCCGGAGGAAACCCACGCAGACACAGAGAGAACACACCACACTCCTCACAGACAGTCACCTGGAGGAAACCCATGCGGACACTGAGAGAACACACCAACTCCTCACAGACAGTCACCCGGAGCGGGAATCAACATTTAACTACAACATAGCAAATTCATGATTATATTACAACTATAAATTTTAGTAGAATGTTGATGTGATTTCTTTATATGCCATATGATCCCCCAGTGATGAACTGGAGGTGTTTCTGTGCAGTGCCCAGCCTCAGTGCAGAAAGCATGCAGTTCCTTCACCAATACTGTGGATTTACACTTTGTTATTAAGCTTGCATAATAGTAAATGACCAGGGGCCAGGAAAAATGTGGTATGAAAATGTCAAAAATAATTATTAGCCAAATGAGTAAACTTCCTGACTGGCCATTGACATTAATATGCTACAATGCCAAAGCCATGCAGGGCAACTGAATATATTGTATCAGTCCTTGGTGTAGTAAAATACAGCAAACCTCTAGCCAGCTAGACCTCTAACCAGCTGTATCGAGCTGTCATTCTCTTCCCTGCCCTTGTCTTACAACTAAAACACAGAACATATGATGAGAACGTATGAGCATTACTTTTCCCCTAGCTCATTAACTCTGCACAACTTCATGCTAAATGTTCACAGCCATACCAAAAGTGTTTCAATGAAGACAACAGATGAACCAATTATATTATCATGGGAACAAAAAGCTCACTGAAGCGCATGGGGAGAAAAGGTTAGCGACCTAGCCTAATCCCACAGAAGAGCTACTGCAGGACTACTGAAACGTTTAAGATGGATATGATAGAAATGTGTAAGGACACAAAGTGCATTACAGATTGTTGCATATGAGGCTGCATAGCTGCAGACCAGCCAGAGTTCCCAAACTGACATCTGTCCACCACTGGCAGTGCCTACAAAGGGCATATGAACAACATAACTAGACCATGGAACAATGGAAGATGGTGAACTTGTTTAATATATCTGGTTTTATTTTATATCATGTGGGAACCTGGGAAGACATGACAAGACGATGCTGGGTGAGGCAGTGTTAGTGAAGCAATGTTTTGCTAGGAAACCTGGGGTCCTGGCATTTACATGGGTGTTACTTTGACACATAGCACCTACATATGCACCTACATACACATTAGCACATAGCAAGAACACCCCTTCAGGACAACAGTAGTTGTAATATTAGGGCTGATCTATGTGTGTCCAAATATATGTGTATTTATTTTAATGCATGCTAAGTTACTTTAAGTTGCACCCATAAGTGACACATATATACAAATACACACACACAGCTTGTCAAGTACCTGTAGAGAAGTATTGCCAATAGAATATGACTTCCTGGAACACATAAACACGAATCTAATAGCACCATATCTAATACCAAGTGTTGTCTAGAGAGGTACAAACACCCCAGCATTGAGGTGTGTGATATTGGGAGATGGGGGTGAGGTGATGGTGGTGATCATCCAACATCTTGGACGCACAAACGCTAATCACTGAATGCAGTCAAATCTTCAAAGCAAGGTTCCAAAATCTAGTAAAAAGTCTTCCCTCGACATAAAAAGGAGAAACTCTTTTTAATGTCCTTGATTTCAGAAGAAATAATAAGCAAACAGGTGTCCCAATACTTTTGTCCAAATTGTATTAGTTTATTTTGCATCATACCACACCATCTTACAAAGTCTGTTTTGACCTCTTGAATTGTTATTGTGGCAATCTTAAATATGATTTCATAAAAAAAAACTGTTGGCAAGTATAATTTATTCAGTGATTTTCCAGTTACAATTTAATCAAACATTGTAAAGCATATGTGTGTAAGATCAAGAGATTTTACTGTAATTTCAGCTATATACCAGTACACTGTGAAACTAAATAATCTCTTTCAGGAATATTGTATGACACAAAACATAAGTGCAGGACAGCACAGTATACAGAGTGCAATAATTACAAAGACTTACAGTAAATACAGATCAGGACCAATAGTCAGAAGACTTTAACTATTGAATCTACTAACTAAAGTAGATGTGGAATGAAGTTGTTCATAGAAAGATGTAACATGCTACGACATAAGTATTTTCAGACAGTCCACATATATAAGCACAGAAGTCACATGTAGCATCCAGAACATCAGTAATGGAATACAGTACTAGTTAATACACTAATTTAGTGGCAGTAACAGAATACAGTATTAATACAGTACTCTAGGAGAAAACTGTGCAAGGTGCTACAAAATACAGATTTTTGGAATTACAAAAAATGCATCTCAGTGTTAAGTACAATAATTGCATTGAAAATAATTTTTAAGTGAAACTGTGTCTATGTGTTGTGTTTGAGGGCATGCTTGTGTATGGAGGTTACATAGACATGTCATGTGGTTGTTGTGGCACAGTAGGTAACATCACACTATGTCCCCTTCAGTCCTTGGGTACAACTCCTAATAATACATTGGTCTACCTGCAATACGAATAGCCTTGTATGTCACTCTGGATAAGAGTGCCTGCCAAATGCCATAAATGTAAAAAAAAAAAAAAAGTGAGCAAGTGTGTTTGACAGATAGAGGAGGTTACATAGACGTTAATTAGAGTGTGCATGTGTGTGTTGGGAACTGTCCATTCAGATTCTGGGAATTAAGGAGTATGTTAGCTTGTGGAGGGGAATCAATGTCATACAAAATGTAGCAGTATTGGACTGAATGCTATGGTACCTTCTTCCAGACATAAGTCAGAGCTAACTTCAAATTAAGTAAATATTGAAAATTCACGTAATCAAATCCTCACAGCAATGTTACAAATCTAATAGAAAGCCTTCCTCAGACAGTAAAGACAGTTATTCCAACAAAAGCAGGAGAAACTCAAACATTTGATGATACAGTGTACATTCAATATTGTAGTGTGCAAAGAGAAATGTGGTCATAACACATAAGTGACTCATGATAAATTCAAGTGATCAGATATATTCAATTGTCCTAGTAGTCCTAATATACAAAGAGCAGTTTGTGATAAGAATAGTCATAGCAAGTTTAGTTAAAATGTTATGCCATCAGGATTTGGGTAGGTGTACAAAGAATTTCCATCATCACCAGCAGTTTTACCAGCATTCTGTCCTACACAACCTCCTACAGTGTGATCTGCTTGGATCCAGTGAGAGACTCAAGTCTTCTTTATGAGTTTATTCAGTCCGTTGGCCTCCTTTGCTGTGTTGCCCTCTCCCCAGCACACCACAACATAGAAGATGGTGCTTGCAACAACAGGGTGATAGAACATTTGTAGCATACTGTTGCACACACTGAAGGACCTGGGCATTCTCAGAAACTAAAGCTGGTTCAGGCACTTCTTGTGGATGTCCTCAGTGTTGGTATACCATTCCAATTTTGACCCAGCTGGCCATCATTGTCAACAGTTGTTGATATCTGGGTGAATTTAGGCCTAGACCTCAGAAGACAGATGTCAACAGTTGTCCTTGTACATCACTGCAGCTCTCTCATTGTTCTTATGTGGATCAGGCAGGTGAGAATCTTCTTTGCATTCTCTGTTAGATGTACTTAAGTATGAAAAAGATGTCATTATACAGACATTTAAAATTGGTGAAAAGTATGTACAAAAACAAAGTAAAAGTGAACATTTACTTTGCAGGTTGTCCTTCGTCTGATAGAGAGATAACTTCAGAGAATCACACACACAAGGATCACAAGGTTCTTCTTCCCCTCTTGAAGCTTTGCAACACCAATGACTCTGTGAGACCTCTTTTTGTGTGAAAAACACCCAAGCCTGTAAAACATTGATTTGGAAGGTTAAGCCCGCTTACACAAAATATGTACGCTCAGAGACAAATGATCTTGTAAAGTCAATACAAGGAACAACTGTAAATGAATCTTTTGTGGATAAGGAAGGGACTAGTACAGCAGCATATTAGCAGCATGATGTTTGAGCAATGAACTATACAGGTTGATATGACAATGCATGGCAGTATGGACAGTTAATTTAAATGAGATATTCCAATAGCTGTGCAAATATGAACTTACATGTTTGGCTTTGCTGTGTATGTGACACAAATCTGATGACATCTTTGTGATTAGTGATGAAGATAGCTTGACAAGCTAAAGACAAAACATAACAGCTTATAATGAACAGCGACAGGTTAGGTATAGTTTGCTGTACAATGCATAATTGTGTAGTTTGTCATTTGTTGATGTAGAGTGTGAATATGTACGTTCTTGAATACCTTGCTATACAATGTAATGATTGTGGTTTACATCAACTGAGACCACAAATATTGCTGGGGTGCAGTAAGGACAGCTAAATAGCTTCTTGCAAATGGAATAACTTCATATTGATTATTGTTTAAAATGAAGCAAATGCGAAAATGTAACAGTAAATTAACTGTATGTAGTTTATTGAACAGAGAATGTTAGTTAGACCACAAAACTGACACAGCAGGAGTTTGTAAATATCAAAAAAGCTTTTTTTTTCATGAACAGAACAGTTTAGAAAAATCTAACCTCTTAAATTGTAGCCATTATTTTAAAGTAAATAATATATTAATGTACAAAGATTATACAAATGTTATAACAAATTCATTTGTCAATAAAGGATGATGGCTCCCAGGAATCTTTCCATTTGGTCCCACTGTAAACATAAATGAAATACTGTCAGTAATCATATTTAGGTAATTTTTCAAGCTAGCAAATTGTACATGTAAATATTATATTGTACTTTTATACAGTATTATAATTAAAACAAATATTTCAGGAACTATTGATACTTTAGAAATATCACACTGTTTAAACAGTTGTGGATTGTGAGCCCATTACCTATAAAGTTTCAAATGTAACAACTTTATTTACACACATACCAAGACTTGCACGGAACCCATCGAATTAGGACCTCCTTTTCCCCTATATAATTAAAAAAAAAAAAAAAAAAAAAACGATCATAACACAAGTCTGAAATTTCAGAAAAAAATATCAATATCCAGCTGCATTTGTTTGGCACAATGAATGCATAATACCTCTGCTGTACTTCCTGCAATTGTGGTGGTAATATCAGATACTGATATTAAGATGAATGAAACAGTCTTGTTTATATAACCAAAGATGATTAAAAAAAAAGAATAATAAGTGAACCTGAGTATATCTATATAAAACCTGTGAAAAGGCTTAAGGAAGACCTACATTTTTCACTCTTCTTTTCAAAACACTGGAATAAGGAAATTGGTTCTGCATCTTTCTTCTAGTGCATTCAGGACACTCATCTGAAAGACAGGCCATTACAGCCATTACTGGTTTATTACAGTAACAGATAAAAAGAACATACCAAACAGAGCCTGCATACACCAAGTTTTGACTAATGAACACCTTATTAAATTATAATCATACACAGGATAAGATCCTATGCTAATCCATTAGCGCGGCTCTATATTATAATTATATATATACACAACAATTCAGGTATAATTTGACAAAAACTGCATTTTATATCACTATTTCAGGTTTGTGATAATATAATAATGTATATTAATTATGTTAACATATTTTAAAAAGAGAAAATGTTCATTACGTTTTTGCTTTTTGTTTTTCTTCTCAACTCCTCTTTGCTCGCCTGGCTCTAAATACAATTAATAAGATAAAAGCAATTAATACGAAATAAAACAATATGTAGTGTAACATACAATGCCTTTAGAACATTTTCAGAACTTTGACTTCGTTATGTTGAGGCTTTGGGATAAATTTCAAGTGTCATACAAAGGTTCTGAATACTTATGTCCATACAAATTTTATTTTTTGCCTTATAATAAATTTGCAAACATTTCTAATATTCCATATTCACTTTGTGATTGTGGGTAATTGAACGTAGATTCATTGGGGAAAACTTTGTTTTTAATTTTATTTTATCACAAGGCCTCAACATAAAATGTGAAAAAGTGAAAGGGTCTGAAGACTTTCCAATCGCATTGTAACTACTGTGATACACAACACTTTACTGTCTATTAAGAAAATATACTTCACTTCTCGTTCTTTTTTTGGCCTTTTGGCCCTGGGGACCAGCAATATTGCTTCCTTTTGCGGGTCTGGTGGTCAGGTTGGTGGTCTGCAGATGATGGGTTCCTGGGCTGGCAGATTCCAAATCAGAAGTCTGTGCGTCATCAGTCTCTTGACTGGTGACCTGCAAGCCAGAGATTTCCAGACTGGCAGTCTGTGGGTCTTCAGTCTCTTGACTGGTGATCTCTGAGCTACCATCCAGGACAGTGGTTTTTGGGCACCCAGTGGCCTTGTCCTTCTCTCTTTGAAAATGAACTTAAAGACAAGACAAATTTAATTAACAAGACAACTCCAACACATTTTGCACAATTTTTTTAACAATTGCACTTTATGCCATAAAATCGATGGCTAATTGGCTAATTATTGATGCTACAAGTAAGGGGCTTGCAAAAACTGGTGCAGTATTATTATAATTTGGATTGTAAGTAGATATATAAATATCAAGTATCGCAACATTTGTTTTGCAATATGGTATAGATTCTTAAAAACAAAGTTTACATTTTTAATTTGTAGTTTACAGGTAAAGATTGGTGGCAGACAGTGGTTTATTTTGTACTGTGTTTAAACCCCAACACCTTTCTTTTAATTTGATTTTATGCATATATGTTTTTTATACTAAAACAGTTTTCATAAACTTCGGTTCTAAATTGGTTTCTTACAGTGTCATCAGAAAATTCCGGATATCCATGGCAATGAGAGAGGTAGAGTGCTACAGACACAGCTTATTCTATTGGTTGCATATTTAGAAGGGGGATACACAAAATATAAAAAATGCTGGATTCAAACCATTGTTTCCACAGGAGGACCAATTCATTTTATAATTCTCATTTGGTTGAGAAAACAGGAATTGGGTACTGACATGTGGTGTTAATGCTATAGCTGATCTGTGTAAATGTTCATTTGATTTGTAATTTTTTTTCACCAAGAATAATTACATAACCCTTAAGAGGGGAGATTTAGAATAGCTTTATTTTACCATGGAAATTCATGGAAATTCATTATCTGTAACACTTATCCAGTTCAGGTGGGTCCAGAGCCTACCTGGAATCATTGGGCACAAGGCGGGAACACACCCTGGAGGGGTGCCAGTCCTTCACAGGGCAACACACACGCACAGTCACAGTCACTCACACACTCACACCTATGGAGTCGCCAATCCACCTACCAACATGTGTTTTTGGAGCGTGGGAGGAAACCGGAGCACCCGGAGGAAACCCACACGGACACAGGGAAAACACACCACACTCCTCACAGACAGTCACCCGGAGGAAACCCACACAGACACAGGGAGAACACACCACACTCCTCACAGACAGTCACCCAGAGGAAATCCACACAGACACAGGGAGAACACACCACACTCCTCACAGACAGTCACCCGGAGCGGGGCTCGAACCCACAGTAGCAATATTTAAAAAAACTATTTTTTTATACTTACTCTTTAACATGGCTTCGTACATCATTTTTAACCTCTGAAGCAAATCATCATCTAGAAGGTAATCCCCACCTAGTACTGCATCTGCCACCAAACTACCTTTGCATTTCTTCCCCAAAAGCAATACAGGGAAGAAATCAAGGGTTGCAAGTTTGTCAAGCTGAAAAAAAGACATTAAATAGCATATAAGACGACTGTCACATCAAATAATATGTGACTAAGTGCTTTTTATACTTCATAACCAAATAATACAAAAATACTGTCTTATTGATCAATTTCTCCTGTACAAAATATTGTGTTCAAAAACCTTAAAACTCATGTATACAATACATAATACAATACATAATACAAAAAAAAAAAAAACAGTAAAAGACAAAACAATTATCTGTGAAATATGACTGGGTAACTGACTTAACTTCTTAAATAGCTGGTAGCACCTTTAGCAATGACCTGACCTTACCAATACATGGCTGCTGTTAAGAACAGTCCTGTTGTTGTTCTTTTTGATATATTTTTTCCACTTGTTTTTATTGTCTTCGAATAATTTTCTCTTTTCCTTAAGTTTGGCTTTATATGGTTGTGGCTCTTTGCAAATTGGGCAAGCTTTGTAGGAGACACTTATCTGACCATTGCACCCTGGGCATATCTTCCTGGTGCTTCCTGGCATATCTAAACAAATAGAAAGCAAATGGCATTAAAAACCATAACAACTCATTTCTGTTAATGTGACTACTTATATTTGAGCCCCTTAAACAAGAGGCCCAATTATGCATACAAGTTTTGAAATTAAGTAAAGACATCTGTGACTGGCTGGCCTAGCCACCTCAGTTGTTTTCACTGGGGCACCATATTTGCACTGGCCTTTCACAGACTTCTCTACTTTTACACAGAATATGCCATCATGGCAGAGTCATGGCTGCACTTTATTTTATATGAGTGAGCCTAGTTTAATTTATATATTGACATTAAATGTACATAGTAAATTTGTCTGGTTAATAAGATAAAGACTGCAATATTTAAACGGTTTTCTGTGTCCTGAAAACCATCTTCATCATGAACGACACTAATAGATTGACACGTGCATATTTTCACACATGCGCACAACGAAAGTGTCTATGAAAACGCGCAAAAAGTAAATCATGTCCACCTTACTCACTAAATTATGTTTTTAAAGTATTTTAGGTTAACGTTACATATGAAGTTGAGGGCAGGAAAAGTTTATGAGATGTGGTTATCAGTTATACACAACATTTAAAGAGCATAACAATAAAGCATGTGAAAATGGATAAAAACGAGTAGTTTAAAGGCTGAATTTAAGGTGGACTGGAGGGAATCGGTCCCGTGTGTAAACATACTGCTGTAACATTAACAGCGTATTTAAGTTGAACACAGCGTAGAAAAGTTCAGCACACATTTAATAATTCTTACTAATCTCATATAAATGTGTACCATTCATTACTAACGTGACAAAGTTTTACACACTCGCTCACTCGCTCACTCCTGCTCCCGTTAAGCACGGTGTTGCACTGATTAACGGCCTACTTAAAACCAATCATGCGGAACTCCGTACAGCCTCAATTTTACATTTCTAAAGAAATTTATTTTTTCAAAAGATTCTGCTTCTTTTTTCCTATTAACTTATTTTCTTTAAATGGAATATGTAGTTTATTTATTTGCTTATAAATGTGCGACAAAAGTATTATTATTATTATTATTATTATTATTATCATTAATCATAATAATGACAATAATAATAATAATAATAATAATAATAATAATAATAATACTAAATAGACGAAGAAATGCTGCCAACACAAGCTAAGCAGGACGGTATGAAGTAGTGTCCCAAATCCAATATTTAATTAATGCATTTTAAAACTCGGTTTGGCCACTTTTTAAATGTACACTGAGAGCTAGATGTAAGCTGTTGGAATATTGTTAATGAATTAATGCCTGCTGAATGTGTCCCAAAAGAGATTTGGTTTCAAATACCTTTATCTCAATGCTACCTTCTAAGGCCCTACATAGGCAACAAGAGGTCAAGGCACATACCTTCAAGTTTCAGACACAGCCATAGACTCGTTGTTACCATAGCAACCGAAGTACGCTGTTATTTTTCCACTGACGGAGCCACGATATCTTTCACATTCTTGTAACATAACAAGAGCGATGGTGTTTACAAAGTACATCGTTACGGCCACAGAAACACACTGACCGTTTTATTTAGCAAACGCCAACTCATTAGCCACCAGGCTACAAAACGTATCTAAAGCTACGTATATGCTCAGGTGTCGCCTGACGACAAGACACGTAATTTAAAAAGTCACTCATGCGATTTAATAATTTAATCAGTAGACAGCACGTCTCGTTCCCCGATATGTCTAGGTAAAAGGTTATGGGAACCTTTAGTTTGGTAGCAAAAAAGTGCACAATCTGCTCCATCAACCAGACTAAACGATATAGCTTCACCTACACAGATGCTACGTTACAGGAGGCAATAGTTAGTTGATTTGCTCACTCAAGAACAGACAGTCATCATGGGCGATCCCAAACTATTCTAAACATTAACAAAAAATTAACAGTGACGATTAACAGCTTCAAAAATCCTAACGTCAACCAGAGTTTTAATAGAAAAACCATCACAGTTTTTCATTAGTCTGCATTTCTCTTTAGCACCCCCTGTGGAGATTTGCTTCTAAAATCGGCACCAAAATGTACCAGTCAGTACGTATTTGGTCCTCTGCAAAAAAGTGTTCAGAGGTACGTATAACCCATGAGACCAGGTTGCAACGCAACTGTATTTACTTAATTGATATGAGTTGTTCTGACATTAAGTAGTACATAGATGTAAGTTGCCATTTTAAGTACTGCCAACTTATGTTACCCAAGTTAACATAATTCCACAAGAGTCCTGTTTACTTAATAGAATTTAGGAAACCGATTGCCTTAGAAAAATAAAGTAAGCACAACAAAGAATTATTATTCAGTAGTACTTCTGGTTTATTTTAATCAAATTCCATTACATCACAGAGCACATCAGCCTATCTAAATACATAAAGTTACCCAAAAATAAAATTAATTCCACATTTAAGTCAATTAAAAATATTTTTTAAAAGAAAACCTCCAGTAATCTTTATTCTTGAATGACTCAAATGGCACAGTCTGTGTAATAAACAAAAATGTACAATAATGTTTAATGCACTTAACCAAGCTAAAGTTTTGCACAATAAATTTAAGTGCTTTGACACATTATGAACAACACAAGAACATTTTGCAAGTGCAAACCATATAAATGAGAGCCTAACATCAATAAGAGGGTAAAGCTGGGTCCATCGAAACTTAGAAATCCCTTAAATTATTTTGGGCTCAGATTGCCTACTCCCAGGTTTAGCAAGTCAAATGTGTTCTCCAGTCTTTTGGGATAGTCCAAATGAAGGTTTTATAGTAGTTCAAATGTCAGGCAAATAGCTTGAGCATGGTTTTCAATGTTCTCCATAACGTTACCTTCCAGTATGATATTAATGCTAGATGGCTCAAAGTGTATGGCATTTGGACCTGGTTGCTGGCTGTCTTCAGGTATAACAGTCAATAACCCATCAGGAACCTGAATGAAATCTGTGATGGTATCTGAATCCTGCAGACAAAAGGTAAATATAATGAAAAAATATATTATTGCAAAACCTTCATGTCTTCACTAAGTAAATTTTAATTATACAATTTGATGTAATACTTACAAAACAGACCTTGAAGTACTCACTGCCTAATCTCCAAGATAAACCTGGAAGACAACGAAGGACAGCAGTCCACATTGCTGTAATATCCTGGATCTACAAGTTAAGAAAAAACAAACCAAAATATCTAAAAATAAACATGAGACAAATGTGTGATAAATTATAAGTTAAAACACATAGGTGTCTGTGTTCTATAATATATGTTACCATCCCATTAAAACAGGATTCATCTGCTAAAAAAAATATTATTGGGTGTTTGTGCTGTTTTGTTTAACTTGTCTGTCTTTGGGCTCCATGGTTTTAGAAAGAACCATTAAAAATGAAAGAAACATTACACAGCACAAAAATAACTGATTTGTATTTAATAGTTTTCGGGAAATAGTGCAGCTCCATGGCAAATAAATGTTGGTTCTCATGTTTGGAATTAGTTGATGATGACAAGTCTACAGGAAAACTAACCAACCTTAAAGGAACACTAGCTAAGATCAGTGGAGCATCACAATGATTTTTAAGCTGTAATTAAGCTAAAAAATTAAGGTAAAAAATATTATCTAGTGTTCCATTAAGGAGGTGACTGGATCACTCTTATAAAAGTAACATTCCAAATTGTAATAAAAAGATTCCTTACCTTAATTTCAACTTGGGCAACAATGTCTGCAAGTGTACTGCCAATAATTCCTTTCCTGGATTTAAAGATCTCAAGGAATCGTGGGGTGTGACTGTCCAAGGCCTCAAAAAAGTCTTGTTCAAGATCTTTACTTGCCACCCTTGTGAACTCAGCAAAAACCTTTAGGAAAAACACAGCACACATAGAGCCATAATTCGATTTGTACCACATTAACAGATTACACAAATTAAAATACATTTACTCTTGTAGAAGTAATATGTTCATGTTAATATGATTGTATGTTTTATTTTACATAAATTACATATTTGTTACCATACCTGCTGCTTTCTGAAAAGGGCTGGCCAGCGCTCCAACATGCGTTTCACTGGTGGCTGTAACCACCATGTTTCTGTATCTGTAATGTCTAAGCAGTTGCCCTTTCTTTCATACACAAATTTGCAAAATTTACATGCCCACTGCATCTGATTTAGTTGTGTTCAAGCTGCAAAAAAGAAGAACCTTTTTTAAAAATGGATTCAAACATTGTAGATATAGTGCTCACACAAGGTAAAGTGTGTTTCATAAAATGTCAGCCCTGTGCTTACAAAAAAAAGGCTAACCCGTGTCTTCTATATTATTTATAAAACGTGCTCTGTTAATGTCGACTTGGTATGTGTTGTAAATAATTGTTTTATCCATGTTATACGGAGCGCTGTTGGAGTATTTTTCCGGTGAACACATTCACACAAGACTTGAAGTTATGTAAGACACTTCAGACAAAAGGTTAACCCCAACAAAGTTATGCCTTAACCAGCTTTGCATTTGCCGTTACAAATATGGAGCTTTGCCTGGGTCACGGTTTTTTAAAAAAAAAGTAACCTCTGCCGCTTTTGACTCACCATTGAGTTATGCTATGGCTTCAACAGAAATTTTGTGAGTGCTGCGCGCTCTCTCTGTGTGTTTTGTGCAAACTGCGCGCTCTCGCTGAATGTTTTGTGCGCGCTGCGCGCTCTCTCAGGTTTTTTTTTTTTTTTTTTTTTTTTTTTTGCGAGCTTTGCGCATCCCTCTGAGTGTTTTGTGCAAACTGCGCGCTCTCTATGAGTGTTTTGTGCGAACTGCGCGCTCTCTCTGAGTTTTTTTTTGCGAGCTTTGCGCTCTCTCTGTGTGTTTTGTGCAAACTGCGCGCTCTCGCTGAGGGTTTTGTGCGTGCTGCGCGCTTTCGCTGAGTGTTTTGTGCAATCTGCGCGCTCTCTGAGTGTTTTGTGCAAACTGCGCGCTCTCTCTGAGTGTTTTGTGCATGCTGCCCGCTCTCTCTGAGTGATTTGTGCGAGCTTGTACTTTCCACTTCGGACGTCAGTCGCATGCTGAGCAGAGTGAATGCATGGAAGGTAGCTGGCCCTGATGGTGTACCTGGCCGGGTGCTAAGAGCTTGTGATGTGGAACTTGCGGGTGTCTTCACTCACATCTTTAATGTTTCGCTTGCCCAGGTAGCTGTACCATCTATCTTTAAGTCAGCCATCGTTGTGCTTGTGCCTCACTCACCCCAATAATTTCCAAGTGCTTTAAAAGACTAGTTCTTTCTCACTTGAAATCCTGCCTGCCTGCTACGCTGGACCCACACCAGTTTGCTTATCGTAGCAACAGATCCACCGAGGACGCTATCTCAACAGCACTACACACTGCACTAACCCACCTCGCTTGGAGGCATAAGGAAGCATAAAGTAATCTAAATCTCCCTGGTAGGCGGCTGCGTTGACCTTGGACCTCAGAAAATACAGTGGACCCACACCATCAGATGACATGGGACCCCAAACTGCCACTGACTGTGGAAACTTTGCAGGGTACCTCGAGCAACGTGGATTCTGTGCCTCTCCTCTCTTCCTCCAGATTCTGGGACCTTGATTTCCATAGGAAATGGTCCTTGGTCTCCCAGGACCAAGATGGCATCGCGATCACACTGCGAGGCTCAGCGTCTTACCGGTTTTAGTGATGTTATACTTCTGTACTTAGCTATCTCCAGTTTTCTTGCGCAAATAACTCTTGCGAACTACAGTTACGACAGACAGACACTTTTGGAAATTAACATTCACCGCACAAACACCGGATTCAGCATCGGTTTGACTTTAACCAGCTTCAAAACAACACCCCTCCCCCATCTTGGACTGTCCGATTATCTTTCTTTGTTCCTGCTTCCCAAATACACTGCAGTCATGCATAGGATTAAGCCTTCAACCAGAACTGTAAAGATCTGGATGGATGGGGCTGACTCCTTCCTTCAGCAACAGTTCCAGCACACCGACTGGAGTGAGTATGCTGCCCGAGCCACCACAGTCTCACACATCCACTTGGACACCTACACTAACTCTGTCCTGAAACAAATCAACAAGCGCTCAGGGTACAAGAGTCCTCTGTACCGCCCACTGGGGTTGCTGGCAATATGAAGAGACTAATAGCTATAGCCAAGCACTGCTACAAACGCCGGATTGAGGAGCACTTTACCTCCTCTGACCCTCGGCGTACGTGGCAGGGAATACACGCCCTGACTGACTATAAACCAACTAGCTTTGTTCCATCTACCAACAGTGCTTCAGTCCCTGATGAGCTGAACAACTTCTACGCTCGTTTCGACCAGATGATATTGATATCTTCAATAAATCTTCCACCGACGACAACCCACTTGTACTTTCCACTTCGGATGTCAGTCGCATGCTGAGCAGAGTGAATGCACGGAAGGCAGCTGGCCCTGATGGTGTACCTGGCCGTGTGCTAAGAGCTTGTGCTGTGGAACTTGCGGGTGTCTTCGCTCACATCTTTAATGTTTCGCTTGCCCAGGCAGCTGTACCATCTATCTTTAAGTCAGCCATCATTGTGCCTGTGCCTAGGCATTCTACTGCTTCAGACTTTAATGACTTTCGACCTGTAGCACTCACCCCAATAATTTCCAAGTGCTTTAAAAGACTAGTTCTTTCTCACTTGAAATCCTGCCTGCCTGCTACGCTGGACCCACACCAGTTTGCTTATCGTAGCAACAGATCCACCGAGGACGCTATCTCAACAGCACTACACACGGCACTAACCCAACTGGACTGTCAAAACTCATAGGTGAGTATGCTGTTCATCGATTTTAGTTCTGCATTCAACACAGTGATTCCGTCTATGCTGATATCCAAACTCAACCATCTGGGTATCAGCACATCACTCTGCCACTGGATTTTAGACTTCCTGTCTAACAGACCCCAATCTGTTAGATTAGGCAACCTTCATTCATCAACCATCACCTTGAACACTGGCGTTCCACAAGGTTGTGTTCTTAGCCCGATTCTGTACTCTCTCTTCACCCATGACTGTGTACCTGCCTATGGTTCAAACACCATAGTCAAATTCGCAGATGACACCATGGTGATAGGCTTGATTACAGACAATAATGAAACGCCCTACCGGGATGAAGTACAGCATCTGTCCTTGTGGTGCCAAAACAATAACCTAGTACTAAACATGCTCAAAACAAAGGCGATCATCATGGACTTCAGACGGACTAGGAATCAAGCTCACGCCCCCATTTACATCAATGGAACTGCAGTGGATCAGGTGTCCAGTTTCAAGTTCCTTCGAGGACATCTACCATAAACGCTGCCTGGGCAGGGCACGAAAATCACTATAATATCACTACTGCACTTTATGTAAATAATGTAATATATTGCACTTCTGGTTAGATGCTAACTACATTTCATTGGCCCTGTACTTGTACTCTGCACAATGACAATAAAGTCGAATCTAATCTAATCTAATTTACTTTAATCAGGGAACATAACTTTGGACCACTCAGGAGCAGTCCAGTCCTTTTTCCTGACGCTGTCTCTTGTTCAAGAGTGGCTTGGCATAAGGAACATGACAGCTGAAACCCATGTCTTGCATACATTCAAATTTTATGACCAGCACCTGTATGTGCTTGTATAATTTTAAACTACTGATTCTTAACATTGAAGTTGCCCAGAAGCTCTATTGCAACTCTTCGCTTCCACATTAAATTACCTGACGCTGGATTATAACTTACTTCTGAACGTCATCGTTCCATTATCTTGGGCATGATTTTAATGTGTGAGCAATCTTTTTGTGCTGACTATATGCAGGTGTATTGTTTAACATTCGGATTCTGACTGGTGTTCGCTCAGAAGCTTTTACATTTTTCGCTTCCACCTTAAGTAATGCAGCAGTAACGTTAGGTAACTTGAAAATTTGAAAGTAAGGCGTTCGGACAAGAGTTTCAGAAGGGCAGGCTGGCTCACTGTGGTTACGTGTTTGTCGGTTTACTGGCATTATAAATATATCAAAGATAGTTGGAAACTTTGTGAAAGGACGTTTGTGTTGCCTTATCAAAGTAGCCAACACTTTAAAATGTTAATGTCTATGGATGTTGGGCATGTTAAAAGTATTAAAAACATTACAAAACACTTCAACGAATGATAAATATATACGCCATCCCAATCCCAATATATTTGCCTGTAATGGAATGTAATGGAATATATTGGAATCGAGACGTTCCGGGAGCCACCTGGTGGATTGATGCAGAATTGCGGGTAAAAGGCCCAAACTTTGAGGATTTTTAGCTCCCACCACGTGTGCCCAGGACCCGACCCCGGGCTCTGCAAAAAAAATCGTCTAGGGTGCGCCGCGCGCTAGGCCGATAAGGTCCACCAAGCAGCGTATCATATATGTGGATTGGGATGGTGTGGTACTACGAAGAGGTAAGCAACTGCTATTTTCTCGACTAAATGGCCTTTCGGACCTAAGACCCCACCACCACCTGTTAGGTCTAAATGGAATTGTGGACACATACTCCCATTTGTGGCCAGATGGTAGTATGTCAGTGTAGTTTTTATTTATTTTTTATTAAGTTAATGCAACATATGATTGGTCATTTGAAAATGGTACTCAGGCAGCTAGTACTTAACCTTTTCCATGTTACATATTTCAGATTATTCCAATTTTGGACATTTCAATTCCAACATTACTGATTATACACAGAGTCTTGTACAAAAAAGAAGGCATAGATTTGAAAACGTTCAACGTACACATGTATCATTGTCACAAGCATTTTAAAATGTGCACTGTGTACACATTTGAATTTGATATGTATTTTTGAAATTGTGATGGAGAAAATAAGGACAAGTATTAAGAATTGAAATCTAACAGAGCATTTGGAATCAGAAAGTAGTTTATTTAACCTTAAGGTGGTCAACATACAATAGCAGAGAGTACTATGTGAATGTGGACAAAGGAGATGTTTTCACAGAGATATTTATATAGGTATTTTATACGTCATAACCATAAGATAATCACTCGATGTTTCTGCAAGCTTAGTTTCCTTAGAGACATCTCAGTTTGATATACAAGATGTGGTTTGTTCTAATAAAGCATTGACCTCGAGCTGACGTGACATACACTTAGTTTTTGAGCTCTGTTGACGATTAGAAATGAATATACTGACAAACAAGCAGACAAGTTCTTTCAACAGAGACATATAAAAATTACCATTACAGAAATATCTGAGTTTGGATATCCCTATCTTACTAAGAAAAGTCGACAAGAAATGTTGTAGAGCAAATCAAAAGCTGTTCAGCAACATATAGCAAGTTTTGGTCCCTTGTGTACAACCAAAAATACAACCGCAAAGTTGCTTCAGAATATAGTGCACCTTGTCTGCCCACTGCAACGGGCTTATCCGCGCTATATTTTACCAGCCGTAACTACGAAACCTCATTCTACACACTTAGAGCAGGCCAAGCCATTTAAAATGAAAATAACCTGTTTCCAAATTGAATTATACAAGAACAAGTATAAAAACAACAATAAAGTAATTTTCACTATTAGAATTAACTCACACATCCATTCCCCTCATTTTCCTTCAGAAAAGGGTACTTAAATATCAGAGCTTTACACACTTGCACATACTCATTTGTACACTCTAAAAAGTGTATTTGGGCAGTAGTTCCTATTATAGACTTATTTACATTAACCTCAATTAATTCTTTTGCCTTAGTTCCTACAACTTACTTTCATGAGTTCAATTAACTTAAAAGTCACACATTTTATCTCAAAATAACTTTTTACTTTGAGACTACGTGAAACAATTAAGTTTAAAGCAGCTTTACGTCTGACGTCATTACGTAAGCTTTGCGCGAGGCAGATCTCTGGTACCGACAACAGGTGCGCCCCGCTTTTTCTTCCGAACATCGACGGTCGACGTGACTCGGATAAAACAGTAAGTATGCTACCCACCATAACCAAACATTTAATAAACCTTAAAAAAAAAAACAGACTGCACTGTAAAAAATCTAACTTCAAATTTAGTTGATTATACATTGAAATAGTGAGTTGGGAATAGAACTCAATTGTGTGATAGTTCATCTAACACGAAATGTATTGTTCTGATCAACCTGTAGGCACAACATAAAAAATGTGTTGAGAAGATTTGTTTGGAAAAGTTGCTGATTAAGATAAACCTGCGCATGCTCTGTTCTAGTCATGCGCATGCTCAGTGGGAGGTTCGGGAATACGCGCGAAGGACGGTTGATTCCTCTTTGTTGTGGCTCGAAGTTTGGAGAAATTCAAGATTGAGGTAAATAACTAGTGATAGTTCACAAAGCATTTTAAAGTTACGTTTCTAGTTTTAACACTATCTTAAAGCCGTGAATATGTGAGGGAAATTGCCGTGGCATTGTTATATTAGCTAACTTTGCCAACTCGACTGAGCCATGGAAAGTTTGAATATGAGCCGTTTGTTTCATTTAATCAAATGCCCAACGTAACAGACTCAAGCAGGCTGTAACAAGCCTGAGCGCTTTCTTTATGTTCTATTTTGAAAATGTTATGTATCTTGTTGGCTGGCTTTTTTCCATTCCACCTTAAATACCGGAATAGGTAACGCTATATTGAGCCTCCTCGGTGTTTGTTGAGCTGTTTAAGGTAGAACGGAAAATTCAGGATGCTGACTACAACAACGCTCCTTTAGTCTGATATCATTTATATGAAAGCAGCAGGGTGTTATTACAAGATTAAGCCGTCAAAGATACAAAAATATCCATATTGTCTGAATCAGACCTACTATTTGTTTTTTGTTTTGCTTTTGAGAAGTTCGTAGGTGTCTAACAGCACTAGCACTATACCTAACATCGTCTGTTTCTCAAAACATTTAGCTAAATGTAATATATGTGTGTGTGTGTGTGTAAATAAATTACAAAAACATTAAATAACGTTACATAGAGTTTGTGGTTCTGTAATTGCATTTACAAACTATAATTGTGTACAATGACAATACTAACACTAATATTGTTTTCATTTTCAAGGAAAAAAGGGATACATTAGATGAAGTGCAAAATCTGCTCTTTCACAAGCCAAGACACAGACGTTGGGTTGAAGCACCACAGAGTACGCCATGGATTTCATGGTACACGCTGGCCCTGTTTTCACTCCAATTGTGTGTGTTCCTTGATATGTCGTTTTTCAAAATGTCACAGTAAATTATCTACATGTCACCAAAGTTCTACCTTCAAATGTGATCTTTGTGATTATAAAGATGTTTGCGATATAGCCCTGCAGGGCTGAGTGAGGATTTCTTGGAAGAAGAGAGAAAGGCAATGAGGGCTGAGATAGATAAAAAGGGTCCAAACATTTTCTTTACGGTGGAAGGAGGTTGTTGAGCAGGAACCTCTGGTTGGTCTGGTTCGAGAATGATGGCCAGCACTGTTCTTGGAGAGTCAGGTGAGTAGTGTTTGTTTGCTGTACTTGTGACTCTGGCCCATTTCAGCATATTTTTCTTTTTATAGTTTTTGTAGGATTGTTTCACACTGCAAAACCTAGTGTGAACCAATCTAGTTTACTTGTCTAAAATGATACTTAACTTTTTTTCCCCAGAACAGTTCCAAAACTGTTATAATGCGAAGTCATCAGCTGTTTGGATTATTTACTTATTTTTTTAGTTATTTACTTATTAACCAAGAAGCGTACAGCATTGTCCAACCACAGTAATGTTATTTAAAGGCAACAAGTTTTATCGCGCACAACATTTGTCACGAAAGCGTCCCAAAAGAGCAATTTTCCTGTGGGCTATTTTTTTGGCCTTGGGATGACGGGATGGTTTTTGTCTGGATCCCTGCATAACTGTTATCAACTGAATCAGTGTTTGTCTAGAAATGTTCAGGCTCTGTACGTAATGACTGATAATCTGTATTCTCTATTGTTTACTCCTCTCTCTCTCTAGATATGCAGTGAGTTTCGTAGAATAACTGCCATCAACCTGAAGAGTCAGTTTCATGATGCACTGGACACATGTGCCAAAACTCCTTAAACTGTACAGGAGTAGAAGGGCAGCCTTTGGAGGAGATGGGATGCATCTGTAGTATGTTTAATGCACAAGTTTTTGTGAAAAACTAAGTTTGTGAGGTTTTCACAATAAAATTTTAAAATATTCCATTTGTGCAATGTAGATTTATTATTTTAACCAAGTTGAATTTCTGAGTAGCGTAAAGGTATTTGACTCCTATTTGCAAAACTAAAATAACATGCTAAAAAACACTTTTAAAATTATTTAAATGTAAGCTGTATTTTAAGTACACTGTAAAAAGAAAACAGTTGATCCAACTTAATTGAATTGCTTCAATTGGTAACAAGTAATTCAATTAAGTTTATCCAACTTAATTGTTTAAGTTTAACCTTAAAAAAATAAATTGAAAAAACTTAATTGAATTACTTGTTACCAATTGAAGCAATTTTCTTTTTACACTGTATAGTGTGAGTGATAATGTAATGCTCAGTGTCACTTCGTCAGCAGTCATGGGGGTCCAGGTGTATGGAATGGCGTTGGTCTCTTATAGAACAGCGTTGGGCTCTAAACGTGTGAACACATGCTCGTTAACACGTTATTAAAAATTTGCGTGTTGACACGTAAAATTTTGTCGTGATAACGTGACCAAAATTGACACGTTTACACGCTTCTTAAGGTTTTCGCCAATGGGAGGCCTCAAATCCGGGCGTACTTACATATTCATGATAGGATTTACATCACACCCTGTAGCTGACACGAAACATAAATCCTTTGTGAACGTAGTCCCTAAGTTTCATCTGAATTATTCATAACATAGTGAGCTAAGCACTGACCTGTGGCTACGTTGAGCCCTACATGAGCAGTGTGAAGACAGCAATACTAGTAAGCTGTTTATGTTTCACAATAAAAAAAAACTGTT
Organism: Hoplias malabaricus; assembly: GCF_029633855.1. Lineage (NCBI taxonomy): Eukaryota > Metazoa > Chordata > Actinopteri > Characiformes > Erythrinidae > Hoplias > Hoplias malabaricus. Next base: position 52,472 of record NW_027100998.1, read on the forward strand.
GTTTAGTACCTTAAAATTTGTAAACATGCATATTATTATATAACTTCATTCATAACATGCTCTAAAGCTTTTCATAATTTTATAAGAAACAAACATCACTATTCACTCACACTGTGTGTGACACATACTGAGGCGTAATTCATTCACATTGATAAATTATGTGCATTCTTTTAATAGCATACTGCTAAACAATACAGTGTCAATACAAACCCATAGTGAAATTAACTTTCCAGATCCTCCTCTTTCTGTAAACATGTATACTATGTGTAAAAATACATTAATTTACTCATGTGTTATTTAATTATGTGTATGTACTTATATATGTTAAGAGAGGATAAATCTCCTTCAAAATTAAATTGAACAAAAAAATCTGAATTAAAAAAGGGCTTTTTTCAGCAGTAAATTCAGTGGTGGTTGAAGTGAGGGGTATATATATATGTGTGTGTGTGCGCTTTTAAACGTATTTATGTTTATATAAATATTATGTTTGTATAATGTTTATACAAAATCTCATAAACATTGTTCAGAACATTAAACACTGGAATTGTTTCCGTTATTTGGTAAGTTAAGGCTTTATGTTGTTTCAGCAATAACGCCATACACCAGTAGGTGGCAGTAAAGCATCATGATTCACGAAATACACAAACTTAACGTGTTAACACGAAATTATACGCTGCGTGTTAACACGGAGAATCCAACACGTTTAGAGCATAATTTAAAACAAATGAAAGAAAAAAAAAACAGGAATTCAAGTTTATAAAATGTATTGGACTAAAAACAATAAGCTCGTAGCCTACTTAGTGTATACTCAAATACCTACATGCAACATTGAGCCATGCTTTGGTACTGCGTTCTTATAATGTTTTTTGTGAATTGACTACACTCGGCTCAGAGTCACAGTCAGAAAACAGCGTTGGCCCACAGCAGGCTCAGTGTCACTTTTCTGAGTGTTCTTCGTCAGTAGTCATGGGGGTCCAGGTGTATGGAATGTCGTTGGTCTCTAAACGTGTTGGATTTGACCATGTTTTTTTTTTTATGAGATTTTGTATAAACATTATACATATATAAATACGTTTTAAAGCACGCACACACACACACACACACACATATATATATATATATATATATATATAAACCCCTCACTTCAACCACCACTGAACTGCTGAAAAAACCCTTTTTTAATTTAGAATTTTTTGTTCAATTTCATTTTGAAGGAGATTTATCCTCTCTTAATGTATATATAGAAGTAGATACACATAATTAAATAAAACATAAGTAATTTAATGTATCTTTTAACATATACATGTTTACAGAAAGAGGAGGATCTGGAAAGTTAATTTCACCATGGGTTTGTATTGACACTGTATTGTTTAGCAGTATGCTATTAAAAGAATGCACATAATTTATCAATGTCAAATCTCAGTATGTGTCACACACAGTGTGAGAGAATAGTGATGTTTGTTTGATATAAAATTATGAAAAGCTTTAGAGCATGTTATGAATGAAGTTATATAATAATATGCATGTTTACAAATTTTAAGGTACTAAACACCAGAGGTTTTTTATTGTGAAAAATTAACTTCCAGTTGCTATGGGGATCAGCTTACTAATATTGCTGTCTTCACACTGCTCACGTAGGGCTCAACGTAGCCATAGGTCAGTGCTTCGCTCACTATGTTATGAATAATTCAGATGAAACGTAGGGACTATGTTCACAAAGGATTTATGTTTCGTGTCAGCTACAGTGTGTGATGTAAATCCTATCATGAATATGTAAGGATTAGTTAAATGCTGTTTTAACTACAGTAACTGAAAAATATCACTGGTGAACAAGACAAAATACATATTCAATTATAACTGATATCACAACAAAAATATAGAATTAGAAACCGTACATAAAAACCCAACCAAAGTGTAGTGTAGCGAAACTGGTGGACTCTCTCTTTGTCTGTGTGTGGATGGATATAATCTCGGTGTGGGGACTAAAACTTGTTTACAGACTCACATTTTTAGTTATACAAATACACGCATTTTTGTGTGTGTACGATTGTTTACATGTGTAAGGAAGAGACGTTATAAAAAAATAACTAAATACTCTATAAAGGACTTAAATCCAGGATAATAAGTCTGAATTAATGAAGACATGGCCCCTGTGCATAACTCGTGCGGGAGCTGGCAACGCCAGCCATGGAGCTTTCCAATTGAAGCCAGTTTGCTACGGTCTCTTTTAAATATCATTTGATTAGAATACAACATTTTACATGTGCTTAATGAATATATTTTTTGTTAAATATTGGTTTTAATCATAACATAAATGTGTCGCTTTGTCAGTTACCAAAGTTACATCAGCCAGTAATGTTAAGCTACAACCCGGTCTCACACCTACTCGTGATATAGTAGTCTGCAATTCGTGACATATCGCATATTTTCAGCATGAATTGCAGTCTCCTATATATGTGACTATACCACGAGTAGGTGTGAGACCGGGTTGTAAGCTATCACTACCTCAGGATGTAAAGGTCTTCCATGTGTCTTAGCAAATTGCAAATAATTTAAATAAATGTTTTACAGTTACTGAAAGACATCTACGAAGAAATGTACTGCTTAAATTTTAATTGTTATTTTATTATTATTTTTTTTTTTTTACAGAATATTTGTATGTTAGCATCTGCTAATGTTAGCTAGCATCCAGTTAAAAGTTCTCCTGTTCCACCTTAAACAGAGTGACAGTTATTTTCTGATGAAACAAGAACAAAAAGTAACTGCTTCAGCATTTAAAAAAGAACAGAAAACTCCAGTATTGTGCTTGTAAATAGGGATTAACATTTAGTGCTAGTTTTGCTATGCTGTGTGTGTTTTGAAAATAACATTGTGTTTGGTATTTAATATGCAGACTTTTAACTTTGGGAATTGTGTCAGTATAACAATTAATTTATGTTTTGTATTCTTTATTCCAGATTGCAAACATATGTTCCTGCACTTTTTTAGACTTCTGTTTTTTTTTTTAAACTTCCTGCTATATATATTGTGTTGAAAAAAAAGCGTATTTGACAATACAAGAAATTGTATAAAACTTTATCTAGACAGTATAATAATTACATTAAGCAAGACCATACATATTTTTGCACAAATCACTAATATAAGCCTTTTAAAATTCTAGTCAACTGAATGGAGAAAAAACACATAGGGAAGAAATATGAGCATCTGCAATATCTTCAGACCATTCAGCTATTTATTATAATGTTTGTAACAGCTATTTAATACTAAAATTTAATTCAAATCAAATCAAATTGTATTTATATAGCGCTTTTCACAACAAAAAGTCGTCACAAAGCAGCTTTACAGAGATCCGGGTCCAAGCCTCCTATGAGCAAGCCAGGGGCAACAGTGGCAAGGGAAAACTCCCTCAGCACATGAGGAAGAAACCTTGGAAAGAACCAAGACTCATACGGAGAACCCATCCTCCTCGGGTCCACACCGGAGACACAACAGAGAACAGAACAGAAGTAAAAGTGAAATGATGACAGATGAAGGGGTTATAGTAATGTAAATGTAGTATATTAGTGATGTATGAGTCTGAGGAAGGAGAAGGTGATCAGGGATTCTGTGTGAATTAAAAGTAGGTGCAGAGTTAATCTGAGGTAAAACAGCATGGCCAAGCATGATAGTGTAGATGAGACAAGGCCAGGATCTTGTACAGGATACACAGGGGCTGGATCAGGGCAACACCTGGAGAGCAGCAGGACATCTCAAAGCATGAGAGAGAGACAGGAGAAAGAAAACCAGACAAAGGGAACAAAAAAATACAGAGATTAGTAGGGTCATGGTAAAGAACAGGCAAATTTGTCCTGCGAAAAAAGCTTCCACGGGTCAGGCAAGAGAACCCAGTGACAGACAGCGTGTTGGCGGTTACTAGAAAGCTAACTAAAAAAGCTGTAGCTATGGTAGTATGACAGGGTTAATACAGAACAGTGATAATTAACCTGATGCTGTGTATGGGGAAAAAAGCTTGTTCCATTTAGGGGTGGGGTGGGCGTGGCTAGGTCCCAGAGGAGGTTTCAGAGCACCTGTAAGTCCAAAATCGATGACGAAAGGAGATTCACGGTGAACGTAGTCTTCTAAGACCCACCCACCCTTGAAACTTCTGTCAAAACTCAAGCAAACCACGAAGCAGACTCTGGAGAGATTCCAGAAGCAAAAGACCTTATCAGCAAAATCCAAAAAACAATAATGAAAGCAAAGACTGGCAAAATTCAAATGAAATAATGTCAAATAACTGCAAAGAGTATCTTATAAAAATAAACTTAGCACAAAAAGTAAGGAAATTTGTGTTTGGTAGATTATTTTTTTTTGTTGTAACAATGCTTCTTGGCAGTTTATCTCATACCGTTGGAAAGCCTGTTAATTTCCCCTTTAAACGGTGCCACATTTGTAAGGAACATGCATTTGTGGGATGAGCAGTAGAGCTGAGAATGTGGGTTGCGCCTCTTTAAAAGGTAAATGTGGCATCATTTAACAGGCTTTCCAACTGTATAAGATTTATTGCCCAGAAGCATTGTTACAACCAGGAAATAATCTACCAAACACAAATAACACAATTTTAAGAAATTTGTTTATTGTTTTTTGTAGAAATTTTTAAACAGAATTATATTTCTTAAAAAGTTTAGCTTTTTCAAAGTTTCTGTAAATACAAGGGTGTGTTTAGTGTTGAGTGATATTTTTTTTAGAACTGGTCTAAACTACCTCCATGATAAAGTTTTTATAGCAAAGTTGTATAATTAGTGTTCATTGTAAGTTGAACCAGAAAATTTGCACTGAAATATTTTTAATATGTTTACTGTATCATCTTTCAATAAGAATATAATTAATTAATATAATGTGTGTGTGTGTGTATTTATTTATTTTTTTTCCACATAAGATATCAACACAGAGGTGTCTTACACGAGGGGAAAAAAATTGTTGAACTGATGGAAGATGAATGCTGATGCAGCACCACAGACACTTGTGATAATGGGCATTGCAGCAGTGGTAATGGGCAGTCTTTGAATTTACCACAGCCTTCATGAAGCATTTTAGACAGCTGAAATTCGGTGTGGCTTTTTTGAATTTGTTCTGAAAAACGTGAGTTGGTGTTGTGGGCTGTGTGACAAGAAGTTTGTGCAGTCAACTAATACGTTGTGATTAGCAGCTATCGGATTCTGGAGTTTTCAAGCCCCAAAGAGCAGAGGAGCGCGCGCCATGTCAGGTTGGTAACAGTCATTTTGTTTGAAGTTTGTGTTTTTTTCTTTAGCCATCTCAAGTGAACAAAGTCATCAAAACTTTTTATTGCATTAGGCTTACTTTTCTAATGTTTGCTGCAGCTAGCCAACGTGTCATTATGATGAATAGCAAGTGTTCTACTTAGCTTTTAACCCACATTATGTAATGTCTGAGCTAATAGCCAGGTTGTTAAATTTTGAAATTTGAATAATTACTTACAGTCTACTTGAGGTTGAGAAGTAAAATGTTTCTATCATTGTTTCTCAATATGACAACTTTAGAATGTGATCATATACTTTGATATATGAATCACGCTATATTATAGGGTAAGTGTACTTTTAAGGCCACCAAAATCAGGTTTTCAGGTATGTTTAATAGATATTCTTCTGATTTCTATTTGATATCTGTGGGGAAAAGGCAAGGTCATTTGAAAATGTATGCATTTGTTTATGTACATGTTTAGAATATTAAATGGTGATATTTTATGAAATATGTCAGAAGTGTGGTATGGACCTTATTGACAAAATAAAAATGTTGTTGATTAAGGAGGCCTTGACTTACATAGGGGTGTGATTATTTTCGTAACTGGGATTTTCTCTCAATAGAGTTAATGGTGTTGAATATAGATTCTTATAAACTAGGTGCACTGGGATAGACACTTGACTCCCACAATACACACTCCAGCCACTGGGGGGGGGTCTTACTTTTCTTGAGATCTTGAAGTGGAGCCTTTAAAGGGGAGGACCTCTGGTTTTGGAGGCCAGATACCGGAGCGTCGTTTTGGATATATATAAGATGGTGGAAGTTTTGGCGCTGATTTTTCTCTAGCACTCTGGAAACTGTTGCACCTCCAGATTACTACCTACCCTTTTGAATAATCTCTACATGCTTGGGCTGGTCGACCATGGAGTCAGCGCTTGGGTTCTTCGAGGATCTTTAGGTAAGAAGAGTGAACCCTCCCAAGTTCTCATTTCATCACAATAGATTTCAACACCTTATTTTCGTGATCTAATTGTTGGCTGTGTGATTGTAACTTGATAGTTTTGTGCTCTGTTGAGGTTAGCTGTTTGCTAAGGTGGGTATTGGATTGCAGAGTTGCTTGATTGTATACAGTCTAGACCTTTGGTAATTGGGTATGTTTGGTTGAGTTCTCAGGAAATCTGATTTGGTGGTGTTGATTTGACTCAAAAATACCTGTTGGAAATTGTGGCCTACTTGGGGCTTCTTGAGTTGTATGTGTTCTTTCAGAAGTCCTATGAGAGGACTTGAGGTAAGGTGGCCAAAATTGTCAAGTACTTTTAGTTTTGTAGTCATACTTTGGTGGTACTTAGGGATTTTAGGCCAATAGGGGAATATAGGTTACCTCTTGGTGTTTGAATTTTAGTAGCCTTAGAGTTAGGGGTCTCTGGTCTGTCCTCATTTCGGCTGGGGGGCTTTTGGTATTTTTTTAATTTTTTCCCAAAAATGTCTCAGTTTGATCCGGAAAGTTTTATCCAAGCCCATCTGCAGACAACGGACTGGATAAAATTAAAGAAGCCTCAGTTGCTCCAGCTTGCTGAATATTATGAGATTGAGGTAGATTCAGAGTTGAATAAAATTAAGATAGTAGATCCTTGCTCAGTCCCTAGGTTTGAGTGACTCCATCATTGAGGCAAGATTGGCTAGGGAACAAGCAGAGAGGGGTAGGCGAGAGAAGGAGAAGGATAGTTTGAGGGAGCTGGAGTTAGCTAAGATTGAGTTGGAGAAGGTTAAACTCTCGCAGATGGAGAGTCAACAACAGCGCAGACATGAGACTCGGTTTGATGTATCCAAATGTCTACATCTAATGCCAAAATTTCAGTAAGACGAGGTAGATGTGTTTTTTGATGCCTTTGAGAATATAGCCACGGAATTAGCTTGGCTGGAGAATTGTTGGACCATTTTGGTTCAGAGTGTCATGTAGGGGAAAGCTTGGGAGGCAGAAACTTACAGGCACAAATTCCGTTTTCTTAGACGTAAGTTAGCGGAAACCTATTTGGATGTAGCTAGGCAGCAGGAGGCAGTGTTTGAATGAAAGCATGTGAAGTTTATACTTTTGCAGATTTAAAACAGCTTGTTCTTATGGAACAGTTCAAAAATAGTCTACCTGTTCTTTAGGAAGTGTACATTCAGGAGCATGGGGCGACTGAAGTTAAAAAGGCTGCTATGATGGCAGATACTTACGAATTTACCCATAAGGAGTCGAGAGTGAAAGAGAGATCAGTGGTTGGTGGTTGGAGAAAGGCTAATATAGAGGTTAAATCAGCAGAGACTACTAAAAGTCATAGGGAAGGGCCATCTGGCTCTAAACCTCATAGTCAACTTCAAAAACCTGTAAATTCTACTCCCTCGGGAGAAATAATCTGCCATTATTGTAGAAAACCTGGCCATAGAAAAATCAGGTTGTCCAGTTCTGCAGAAGCGCAGTCGTGGGTCTTATACTGATTCTTCAAAATCTGTGGCATTGGTAGTTGGTTCAGAGAGGACTATTAGTTGTGTGGATCCTGAGTCTGAAATAACCCCCTCTCTGTATGATGGGTTTGTCTCCTGGGGTACAGTGTCCATTGGTTCTGGGGAGCCAGAAACCAAAATTAAAATTTTGAGGGACACTGGTGCAGTTCAGTCCTTGTTGTTACAAAGGGTTCGTGATTAGCCAGTTTCAATGACTCTTCAGTGTTGATTCAGGGTGTGGGAAGTTTGTTTGGGGCCATGCCATTGCATAAAGTGTACCTACCCTCTAACTTGGTAAATGGCTATGTTAATGTAGCAGTAGTGCCATCATTACCAGTCCCTGGAGTTTCTATGCTATTGGGGAATGATCTTGCTGGGGTTCAAGTGTCGGTAACCCCATTAATTAGTCACATGCCATGTGAGGTACCAGAAACAGAGGCTTTGGCCAGGGAGTATCCTGAGGTGTTTTCAGCCTGTGTCGTTACCCGTGCCCAGTCTTGCCCCAAGGGGGTGGTTCCACAGAGAGGGCTGGAGGAGGCAGCATTTGAGCTTGGAGATACCTTCTTTGGAAAACTAGGTTAATCGGATGCAGCTCAGTTTAATAGGGAAACCTTAATCAAGGAGCTCAAGGAAGGACCCTGAGTTGGCCTCATTGTGTAAGGGGGCTGGTACACGGGAGGAGACAGAGGAGTCAGCAGAGGTCTTCTATATACATCAGGGAGTGCTTATGAGGAAGTGGAGGCCTCCTTATCATCCTGCTGTTGAAGATTGGAGTGTTGTGGAGCAGATTGTGTTGCTGAAGAGTTTTAGGTTGAAAGTGTTGCGCTTGGCACATGAAGCACCCATGGCAGGGCATGTGGGTATTCGTAAAGCCCAAGAGAGAGTCTTGCGTTATTTTTTATTGGCCGAAGATGCATCGAGATGTAATCTCCTACTGTCGGACATGTCATGCTTGTCAGCTAGCCGGAAAGCCAAATCAGAAAGTGCCTTGTGCACCATTGTGTACTCTTCCTGTGGTGGAAGAGCCATTTTTGCGAGTGACGATAGATTGTGTTGGATCTTTGCACAAAACAAAAAAGGGTTATGAGTATCTGTTCACTATATTGGATGTGTGTACTAGATTTCCGAAGGCTGTACCCTTGAGAAACATTAAGGCAAGAACTATAATTGAGTGTTTGTTTCAGTTCTTTTCTCGGTTTGGGCTGCCTCGTGAGATTCAATCAGATCGTGGTTCAAACTTTACATCTGGTGTTTTCCAGGAAGTAATGTGTGAGCTAGATATTAAGCAAATTTGTATTCATTAAAGGAGCAGGAACACTCTTGTCTGTGATGTTTCTCTGTTCTCTGAGACCTCCTGTAACAAAATGCACATATGGCATTTGTTCAAAACTGTGATCTTCAAAATAAAATTTGGGCATTTAAATAATCTAACAGCGATTATGGAAAAGCGAAGAACCACTATGTTAGTACACGATAGGTTTCTGAACAGGGGCTCAAGCACTCATGAATAATAATTTACAAATAAACAAATAAGCGCTCATTTATTCTGTTTCATCCTGAGTAAACAGACATCGGTGTGCATTTACCTCAGATCAGTATCTGGTAATGAGGGACAAACAGGTTTGTACTCACAGTAAAATCTTTAATGCTTTGTTTTAGACAGAACATTACCTCAATATCTGCATTGATTGTCGAAGTTTGCAGGTATTTCATCGTTTTAAAACAGTAAAGTACAAAGAGAATTTGTGTGTGTGTGTAAAGTTGTTCACTCTTTAATGTTAAAATCTTTCCTGTCTCTCCGCTGCTGAGCTGCAAGGAGGTGTACGCATGTGCAGTCCAAAATGCCTTGGGCACTGAGTTGTCACTCAAAAACTCATTAGCCAATGGGAAGGCACCCCTGAGAAAACCCGTCCACACGAGAGCTTTTTGCCAAAACTGCTTGCAAAACTCAAGGATCCAGTGTACAAAACTCAGAGAGCTCGTGCACAGAACTCGTGCTGCTGGTGCACAAAACTCAGAGAGCACACGCAGAACTCAGAACTCACGCACTAAAGCCATGGAGCGATTCATTTTTGGCACAAATCTGATTCCATAATCCTTGGAATCCTGAAGGCTCCAAAAAGCTGCGCGAGCCTATTCTATACTTCACTCAGCACATGGAGCATTTACAAAAGAGGCGCGAGCCTAATCTTTATTTTTTTTTAGCGCATCTGTAACATTCCAAAATGTTGCGCGAGCAAATTCTTAATTCTCGTAGCAACCGGAGCGTTAAAAAGGGTGGCGTGAGCCTGCTGTTTATTTTTAGCGCATCCTGAAGATTCCAAAAAGCTGCAAAAGCCTGTTCTTAATTCTTGTAGAAACCGGAGCGTTCCAAATGATGACGTGAGCATGCTGTTTATTTTTAGCATGTGCTGAAGGTTCCAAAAAGCTGCACGAGACTATTCTCAATTCTCGTAGCAACCAGAGCGATCCAAGTAGTGACGCAAGCTTGTTGTTTATTTTTAGCGAATCCTGTATGGAACCTGATGGGTGCCAAAAAGAATCGCACAAAAAAAAATTAATATCAAACGTAAAACTTAAAGGTTACCCTCTACTCATGTGTTTACCTAGCTTGACTGGAAATAGGAATCCCATCTTGATATATACAGTTATACATTTTATGGACTAGAAGAGGTCTCCATATCTCAGCTTTGGGATATGGTAGAGCGAAAATAACCACACCACTGTCTTTGTCAGGACTTCCCTGACACACGGTGTGGGTTTGGAGAAGATCTGAGGAGGTCACAGTTTTCACCCAAAAAAAAATAAAATAAAGGGTACCCCATTGTGTTTATTTATTTTTTTATTTTTTATTTTATTTTTTTTTTTTTGTACTAAATTTTTGACCGTCTCAGACTTCCTCTAAACTCACGTTGTTGATTTAGGAGACCCTGACTTACACAGGGGTGTGATTATTTTCATCCCAAAGCTGAGATATGAGGGCTAACGTAACTGGGATTTTCTCTCAATAGAGTTAATAGTGTTGAATATATTGGAATTAAACATATGGGCTTGTTATACGTCCAATAAACTTTACAGGTTTTGCGACACAACAGAGGTGTTTCTGCACTTTCTGGCCTATTTCAAGCTAAAGTCTTCCATTTCCTTTGTTGCTTTAGGATGTCTTCATGCTGTTTATAGAAAAATCCATAGTCAGGATTTAAAAAAACAATTCAAACAAGAAGTTCAGCGCATGCTCTTTGAGTTTTGTGCGTCAGCTGCACGAGTTCTGTGCGTGCTCTTTGAGTTTTGTACGCCTCGTTCCTGAGTAACTGTAAACTGCTTATGCATGCAAATTTTGCACTTTACAGGTTTTGCGACACAACAGAGGTGTTTCTGCACTTTCTGGCCTATTTCAAGCTAAAGTCTTCCATTTCCTTTGTTGCTTTAGGGTGTCTACATGCTGTTTATAGAAAAATCCATAGTCAGGATTTAAAAAAACAATTCAAACAAGAAGTTCAGCGCATGCTCTTTGAGTTTTGTACGCCTCGTTCCTGTAACTGTAAACTGCTTATGCATGCAAATTCATTAACTACAGAACTTCAAATGTAAAAGATTATGAGGTTATAGTACAAACGAGTATGCTACAACTGATGCTAAAGATCTCATCTAAATAACTTAAATTAACCTCCTATTTGCTTTTCTCCCTGCCCACCATTTTTCACTGCCCTACTCCCACACTACTTTTTTTTTTTTTTACCACAGTCCATCTTTACATAATTACATAAAGAAAATGAATTAGTTCATGTTCATAGTTAATTTTGAAAAAAATGTACTAACTTCACAGCTCCAAAAATAAACTACTTCACATGCTTTTGTTTATTTTTTTTCTCTCAGTAAATAAGCTTCTATTGCTTTCATATAACCTTCTGCAACCCATTAATCACCAGCCAAAACTCACTGCTACTCACTAACAAAAAATTAGTGTATGTGAAATTATATATTCAAAATATTACATTACACCAAAAAACAAGCATTGAGATTGAGAATGTATTTTAACCTATGTAGCTACTACTTTGTCTTCTTAATGTGTTTAAGCAGTTTTATTTCTTATACTGAGGGAAGCGGTTCTGTGACATAAAAAATGCTCACATCATCTTGTAAAATACACCATCAAACCACATAATTACTCAAATTAAAATACTCATGTATGAGCGTTTGTCATGTCATTTAAATGTTTTCTATATCAGAGGAGGAAAAAAGAGCTAGCTAGAGTTAAACAGGCTAGCTAAAGTTTGTCATTTGAAAAAAAAAAAAAAAAAAACATATTTATGGGATGAAGCTGTTCCCTGAGGCTGGGGAGAGCTGCTCACGCGCCGCGGTCACTGAAAAGAGTGCGTATCTTCATCGTCTTCTTCTTCTGTGTTTTTACATCGGTTCTCTTCTGCCACCTTCCGGTTTCTCACTCAGAGTTCATTCATTTTAGAGCTGTCGTTCCAGTCCAGTCATCTTCACTTAAACTTAAATAACAATCTCCTCCCTTCAGCATGACACTGCATGTTTCCATATGTGTTTAATAAAATGCTCTGATCAGTGTAGTGTGCTAACTGCAATCCCAGTAAACATTTAGCCGTTGATTCAATGTTGAAATAACGTACTTGACTGTGGTCTAATCAACGTTTTTTTAAGGTTGAAAGTGAAAATGAAACAGAAGTTGAAAAGACGACTAAAAAAGTCACATTAAAGACGTCCTTTTAAAGCCGTTATTTCAACGTTGAAATCACGTACCTAAATGTCGTTCAATCAGCATTTTTTTAAGGTTGAAAATGAAAGTTGAAAAGACGTCCAAACACTGACGTTGAAAAGAAGACTAAAAAAGTCACATTAAAGACGTCCTTTTAAAGCCGTTATTTCAATGTGGAAATCACGTACATAAATGTCATCCAATAAACACTGGATTAAAGTTGAAAAGACATCCAAACATAAACTTTGAAAAGACGTGTACAGTAGGTTCCTTTAAGAATTTAATGCTTCAGACTGGTTTTTAATCAAATCAACTTTATTTGTATAGCGCCTTTTACAACTGACGTTGTCGCAAAGCAGCAGTTTCAGAACAGAACATTTAAAACAAAGCCCAATGCGAGCAAGCGGAAGGCGACAGTGGCAAGGAAAAACTCCCTCAAGGCTGGAGGAAGAAACCTTGGGAGGAACCAAGACTCACAAAGGAGACCCATCCTCCTCTGATCAAACTATAGATTGAATTTTAAATTATCACCAATGAAGTGTCATTATGCTACATAATAATAATAATGATAATAATCATAATAGTGACATCAATCTTGGGGCATAATAATAGTGCATCAGATTGGAAGAATCAGTCAGTGTTGCTTTTCAGTCAGAGTCCATTTCTACTTCAGTGTAGTTGATCATGGTGAGTGGTCAGAGGCTGGCAGCAGTAGATGGAGGTGAGCAGCTGGTCTGGTCTGGTCTGGGCCGCAGGAGAATCCAGCAAACAATCTTCCATCAGTGGGCCACCATTTTCTCAGAAAACGGTAAAGGGAAGCAGTTAGTTTAGTTGAGTGCAGCAGAGAAAAAGAGCATGTGACGGATCTGACTGTAACAGACTGGGAGGAGGGAAACCAGAAGGAGCTCAGGCAAGGACATCCTTCAGCTCCAAACAAGAGAAATTGTGAGCACATCATCCGCGTTTACCCTGATTCCCCATGTCCATGAGTTCCTGAAACGACAACCTTAAACTAGACAGGTTAGTTGCCAAA